>NC_091130.1:70340517-70644802 GCF_040183065.1 Periplaneta americana | reverse complement strand
AACGTCTGGAGACAGATTGTTTTGGAAGCTACGCGACACAAACATTCCAGACAATCGTGGTAAATAAATAACACCCTGGGTGCCAACGGAGGCCAGTGGGTGTGTGAATCAGTAGCGAGAGAGCGAGCCAGCATTGGGCAGCGAGCCAAGTGGACCTGAGTTCGAGTTAGACTTCGAAAACCAATCTACACGCGAATCTTCGAGCGAGCAAGGAAACCAGCCTTCGAGACCGGGGTTCGATGTGAGGAGGATCGCAACTGTGGCAGTGACCAGGCGAGGATCTGAATTCGAAGTGCAGTGAACTCGAGTGGGTCTGTAACTGTGACAGCGTCCAGGCAAGGATCTGAGTTCAACATGCAGTGAACTTGAATGAGCCTTTAACTGTGCAGTATCCAGGCGAGTACTACGTATCTGGAAGTCTTGGGTTCAAAGTGCAATGAACTGTATCTGAAGGCTTGGTTTCGATGTACAGTGAACTTTAGTGAGTGAGCTAGAAGAACTAGTCAACGCAAACGAACTGTGAACTGAGAACTGACAGTTTTGTTCTGCACATAGTGCTTTGTGAACCTTAGTTGAAATTAGGAGTACATTGTTGTTCTTCTCAATAATACACGTGAATAGTCGTTGTCGTTTTGTGGAGTGCAATAACGACTACTGTGTTGCTATGTTCAGCGGAATACCCATTATTGATGGATGTGTGGTTAAAGTTAGAAATAAAAGCCACATTATTATTGTTGAATAAAAAGGTACAATATGATATATTTTTTAAATTTTTTGTTCATTTTAACACTTTGGACATGGCAGAATTTACCTACACAAGTAAAGGAAAGCCAATGCTTCTGTTATATTCATTTTGTTACCACTCAATGAACCATAATGCCACTAGACGCTACTGGAGATGTAAACAGAGGGTACTATGTAATGCCCGTTTGACTACAATAGTTGATTTGGAAAATATAACAGTAATAAAAGATGGAATGAGAGAACATCAACACTCTGCTTTCATTGAAAATGAGACGCGGAAAATTGTGAATCAAGTGAAGAGAATAGCAGAGGATAACCGAAACGAACCTCCAGAGGAGGATTACAAAGAACACAATCGTGTGGAGGACTATCTGAGAGGACTTGGTTACAGAGTAGTTATTAATTCAGCTGAACATGACCCTGAATCAGAAAATAAATATTAGTCATATTTTGTCAACATTTTTCTTTATTTAAGTATTATATTATATTATTTAATAAATTGGCCAATATAATAAAGTGTGGACGAAAATTCTTGGCTTGAATGGTCTGGATGAAATGTACAATATTGGACAAAAATTCTTGACCGAAATAGTGTGGACAAAGTGACATGGACAAAGTAAGTCTGGACGAAATGTACCATTGAACGAAAAAAGTTGGACGAAATGTCCGTTAACCCTCATCTTGTCCATGGTTTTCCTAAGGCACCAAGACAAACGTCAGAATGAGACCTAAACGATATGGGCCACAGACCTGCATCTTTTGTCATACAAATTTCGGCATTTTATCCAAATGAAAGCCTTTTCGAAATAGTAGCCTTAGTTTTTTCATATTGCCTTCGGTACTAGGAATGAGATTACTCGAGTGTCAATTGTGCAGTGCAAGGGCTCAGATTCTTTCTCTTGCGAGGACTGCAACATCCCACTCGATGTGCAGGCTTTTAACATCTTCGGCAACCCTGACCTGTTGCTTTTCTGTCATTTTCTCCCTTCTCCCCCCTTTATGTGGTAGCCATTACTTTACATCCACTTTCCACTTATGGTTTATCTCCTTCAAAATTCTGTGAAGTTCCTTCAGCGGAATGGCGAATTTTGGAGTGAGACAAGTGGTAGCCAACAGACTTGGAGATCACATATTCAGTTTTTCTCAGCCCAAATTCCCTTGCAAGGTCTCGTTTTTGTGAACCTATTAAATGTTTCTCCTCCCATTTCCCTGCAGACATTGACAATCATATTTAATACAAAATTTTACACTTTCATTTTGCTCACATTTTAAGACATTTTTCTATACACATAATATGAAGGAATTTATTTATCATGTTTAATTGTTTTACATCAACTTCAATCCCCTAGTAACACTACAGGTTACGTATGAGAGGTTATCATTGTTAATAAAAGCATTGCGTTGAAAGTGGCATTTTGTAATGCAAGAATTCTCTTTTTTATTTTCATGTTATTAGAAAATGATATTCTCCTCACACAATTGCTTCTAAGAACCGAGAAATGTACTGCTGCTCAAGGACATTGCGGATAGCTATCCAATTAATGAACTGTTTAGATTTGTGAAAAAGATCGCAAATTTCGTGTATGTATTGTTTATTGTTATGAAGAAAGTACAGTGTTTTGAATTCTGAGAAGGGATATACCAATATCTATGGTTCCTTTCATTATCTCACTGTACTTTAAGTTTTGTTTCTGTACCAAAGTTTCTAACTGACATTTTGAAAATCTACTGTGTCTTTGAGAGTATTCTTAATGATAAAAATAATCTCATAATTTAGTATCTTGTATAAATAACATTCTAGCATATACAATAACTTCATTAGGTCGACTTACGTCAACGTAGACTGAGCTGTGAAACAGTTACAAAACATTAAAACTAAAACACTTCTCTCTCTGTCTGTGTAATTTCCACATATACTGCACATACATTCTTTCCATAAACACAAAAATATACTTAATTTCTTTCAGTTGAAAGTGTAAATACATAATCTTCCCTAACAATGAATAAGGCAACTAGAAATGAAGTGGAACAGAGCACTTACTGTCACTGCAAACTTCGTATGAATTATGTGTTGATCTAATAATTCTAGTGCCAAGGTTAAGAAAGCATGGAGCTTTACTTCCATGCCCTCAACTGCCTTCAGACCTCTTTATCTTTACCTGTAACAGATGCTGAACCAGACTTTACAATGAAATTGTTATTAAAACTGTATTAATCATAAAATAAGTTTTTCAAATAAATTATGTATAAAATCTGCTTGTAAAATACTAAAAACTGTCAGCAATAATTTTATTTTCTGCAATTGCTGGTTTTACTACTGAAAAGTGTAAATAGCCTATTTTAAATAATCGCCCGATATTTCCATCAATGATAATTCTTCATGTATATGATATCTATCCAAAGTGGCCAAACTGTCTCACAACTTTTACAATCTTGTGTCCCCAAATGTAAGCCTTCATTTCCATCTATTCTGATAACTAAACATTTATCTGTTCATCACACAGTATATCAAATGCCACAAAATTTGTTTTGATCTGGGTAACCACAGAAATAAACCATCATTTCCCACTTGGTTTTTGATCTAAGGAAAAGTCATCTTTTGTGCATCTCAGTTGGCAGAATGGTAGTGGTAGTGATAGTAGTAGTAGTGGTGGTGGTGGTAGTAGTAGTAGTAGTAGTAGTAGTAGTAGTAGTAGTAGTAGTAGTAGTAGTAGTAGTAGTAGTAGCAGGAGCAGCAGCAGTTGTAATAGTTACAGTAGCAGTAGCAATAGAAGTAGTAGTAGTAGTAGTAGTAGTAGTAGTGATGATAGTGGTAATTAATGCTAATGGCAGCAATAATATTAGTTATAGTAGTAGCAGCAACAGTAATGTTAGTAACAAATGCACACTCGATTTATAATCACATTAAATATGAGAGAAGAAGAATTTAATGTGCATTACAGAAAAAACTTTTCCATGTTTAGAAGTTCCCAACATAAAAATTAGCGACACATTTAGCTAATACTGGTAATATTTATTTTATATCTACTTAAAAATAAATTATGTTTTTACAACTTTAAATAAAACAGGGAATTTTAAGAAAAGTGAAGGAAAAATTGTTGTAATAATTACTTAAGTTTTGGAATATATATTCTTATTATTGAGTTCAAGATTAATTTAAATCTTGCTCAGTTTTATAAATAAATACGACATAACTTCATGGATTTACTTTTACAAACTGACAATATGTTGAAATTTGTTCTATGATTGTTGTAAAACAATTACCAAAACAAGTATTTATTTCAAAAATAAAATAATACTTTATTTTCTGAAACATATTTTTGAAGAGTGCATTTCTCTGTAACCAAGAACAATAAATTTAAATGGGAATTTGGAATTATACATTTCATAAGAAATTTAATACATTCAACTGAAAAATAACATACTGTACATTAATACATGTTAAATATAAAATTAACTCAGGTAAATACTGGTACTTCATCCTAAATATTTAGTATTATGTTAAAATGAAATTGGAAATTGATGTTTGTACTTCATTACAAGCATATATGACTGTGCATCATTAAGTGGAAGAGAAATTTTGAATTATATATTTTACCACAATAGAAACATTACCTCTTCTACCTCCTACCTGTACATTAATCATAAGCTATCTTTATCATTATATGAGAAATTAAATTGCAAAATAGACTCACTGTATATCTATTAGACTATTGGTACATCTTTCTTAAACTGAGGTTCCAATGACTGTATATATGAGATCCACAAATTTAATGACGGTACATAAAATACTTCAAGGACATTCCTTTATTATGTTGAAACACGACTACCTGTGTAGTATTGTATTCATAAATGGTAACAGCAAAATAATAGTTATTCGTGATGCTGAAGTGAGATCATTTTAAAACAATTAAGACGTATAAGCTGTCGAAAAAATTTGAAATATAACTAGTATGTGCATGTTATATCAGTCTGAAGATAAGAGTTTTTTTTTTCTGCTTACTGATATTAATATGCTGAAATGTTCATGTTTGTAATAGTTGTTAGTTTATCTTTTTACTGCACAACTATAATATATTTATTATAATATATCCCTGACTGAATTTTAAAAGTAAAATATAATGTTCCAACATATTCATAATTTGTTGCTGCATTAGCAGAACATTGTTGGTGGCAGGCTGTAAATCTAATCATGGGACGAAAACCATTATGAATTATGATAAATTATTTTGCGTTATGACAAGCCACTTACATAATCATTAACAACAAATCGAAAATAAGATATACCAACAGATATTTAACACGAATTATAGATATCCATAATTCTCTTGTCTTTAAAGAGGTACAAACTTGAGCAAAATTAATTTTAAATTAGTGCAAGGTCATCAATCTTCATACATCAAAGTTTCATAAATATTATTTTTATCACATTCATTCAAATGCAAGACTGATTTTTGCTGAAAAGAGTTGCAAGTTGTCTTAAGATAAAATATAATTATATAGCTTCTGCCTTAATAATGTAATATAGTATGTTGCATGTAACAAACTATTGGCACTATTTTCATATCTCATAATTAAATAGATAAAAATAAGAACATTTATTAAACAATATAATCTGAAAAGTTAAATACATTATATAAAGTGCAAAATTTTGAAAGTACACTCTATTGTATCTGTGTCCACAATTCTTCAATAAATACACTGAACAGCACATTGTAGATCATCTGTAATTCCTAAATTACAATTTGGGAAATGTTAATATGATTTTCTTACAAAATTTATTACAAATATCGTAGTCACACACAAAAATGAATTTGTCTTACATTCAATCGAAGTTCTTACTTGAACTCTTCATTTTAATTATGTAGCTTTACAGACACAAATGAAAGTGACAGAAGATGTAAAATAATTTCATTTTACTGATATTTTATTATTCTGGAATGCATACAAAAGTTTTTCAAGAGACAATACAAGTTCTTGTCACTAGAATATTTACTTTGGCGATATATCAGCCAATTTTCATTTCTGTATGTTGTATAAAATGTTATTGACTAGCACCTATTAATGTATCAGAAAATTAACTTCATAGAATCTTGCAGAAAATATAAAAAAAATTTACCGACGGAAAATTACCTTAGATTCAATAAATATACTTTTTACTCATGTAAATATGGTACTAAGAAAACGAACATGTTAAGGGAAGAAGCATGTCAGGGAAAATGTATGTTAATTATAAAGGAAGGCCTCTCTCATTTAATAGAAGGAAAATATATAATATATTAGCATTACGTATTTTTTATCAATGACCTTCCAAACTGACGTCCTTAAATAACTTAAAGTTTACATACTACATTGACTCGTTAAAACAAAAGTTCAACTGCAGATTAAGATCTAAGTGATACAGCAGTATCTGTAACTAATGCACTATACATTTCCAACTAAGTAATACAAGATTTTATATATTTTTATCTTAAAACGGTGTCATATTTGATCTAACATTTACAAATGTGGGGTCTATTATGCGCTAAGGAGGAACAATTCTAAATATTACTATGAAGTTTGATTCTAATAAAAAAAAAAAACAATGAAAAAATATGACTGATGCAGGAACAATCTTTACATTCGAAAAAGAAAAATGTTTCTAATGATTCACGAGTATTTCATTACTAACAAAACAAACAGCCTTACCTAACTGTTAAAAACAGATCATGAAAATTACATTATTTTGGCTTAAGAAATAAGCCCATTAACATCTGAAATTTCATGTTCAGCACACATTATTTTTTGAACAGATGAAGTGTGTGTAGATCACAAAAAAGGGATACACAACTTAACGGACACAGATTTTTTTATGTTGTAAGAGAATAAAATTCGGAAACATTTTCGAACTTTTTCAGTCCTCCATCAAACAAACTGCAAGCTGCAATTGGACTGCAAACAGTTAAAATGTATTCAAACCCTTAAAGTGCTGCAGCACTTCATTTTCTATGAAATCTCATGCATAGCAGATGTTCATTATGAATCATTACAAACACTACTCTGTGAAAAAATGAAACTTCAATAAGCACACTGAACAATGTATAAACATTTGTAATTATGAAAAGCAACAAATGCACTGCCAAACATCATTTCAGGAATAGACAATGCCATTTAGTTAAAATACGTGTAACAAATATCTCAATCCTCAATTTCCTCAGGATAGAAACAGTATGACAATCGGTTCAAAAGAGAATGAGTGCATATGTGTACTATGTCTAAATTCTAGATACTTCTAAGTTATATTACAACCAACTGTTTTTAAATTTTCCTACTGCCCAGGCTAAAAACTTATTTTTTTTACTGTATTCAAAAAACAAGTTTTTATAATTACAACTATAACCTAGCAACCAAGCCCTAATGTTCCCTTTGGCTCTAAATTCAATTGCTTGGTACAAAAGTTCACTGTTAGTGTAGCCAATGCTAGAAAAAAAGAAATCTGTTATGTTGCAAAGCAATTTTCTTCATGTCAGCAAAGATTACAGCATTTTGATGCATCTCCAAGGTGGATATGGCACATACCTATTCCTGGGCAGGTGGCGCCAAGAGGAATAATACCATCAGTTGCAATCAAAGCATTGCTAAGCCCCAAATTCTGATTAATATCACCATCCTTATGACCAACATTGCCATTACTTACCATGTGCCTGTTATCATCGGAACCTGCCATCTTGGTTCCACTTCCTGAGGTAATGGGACACCATCTATCATCACTGCACAGCAGCAATGATGCTGGAGATGGCGGTGCTACACGATCCCGAACGATGGAACCACAAGACTGAGCCTTATACAAGCGTCCACGATTAAATAAACCTGGTAATGGGAGGCAAAGTTTTTTATGAACTTGAAAGTAACGTCCTAACAATCGTCCCTTTTTACTGCCACCACTTTTCTGCTTATCTGTCATGGATGAAGTCTTCTTTGTCATGCTCGAACGACAGAAATTCTCTTTCTCTTCAGCACAGCAGTTTGACTCGACACTTTTCGAAATAGTGTTACAAGCTGCTGGAGAGACATGAGGACCTGTGGTAACAATACCCGACTGCACTACACAATTCGAGCTGTCCTGTTCATTTGTCAGCAACTCAGTTTCTGCCTTGGCATTGCCACACTCCCTCTTCTCAGGAGACTGATGACCACTACTCTTCTCCTCAGTTACAGTTGCTTTTTTGGTTGTAGAACTTGCTAGAGACCAGCTCTGCAGAAGTCTTGCACCAAATCCGCGTACTTTAGGTGAGGATGAGGAACTAGAAGTCGAGCGTGTAGTTGTGGCTATCATGATGGTGCTTGTGTGGCTGTGACAAGTGACAGAGGAGTGTTCAGCTTCCTGCACTTCCGTTATCCTATTCAGAGACTGACTTTCACGCAGTCTGGTCTCACCTGCCCTACGCCTCCCAGTCCTGTGACGTCGACTTAGAGGGGGTTGCTGGGCTGCCTCACTGCACTGACGCTTGCCACCACTTCCAGAAGAACTGTTCCCCCCAGACGTCCGTGAACCATCTGCTACACCAGCACCTGCACCGGCAGGGGGTCTGCCCCCACATTCTCTTCCACCTGCCGGTGTACCCCCTCCTCCGATACCTCCTCCACCTGTTCCCCCACTTCCTCCAGGATCCTGAGAGTCACTAGAGTCATCATGTGAATCTCTTCTCTGTGACAAAGATTTTCCATCCCCACCCAATTTGTGAGCCCTCTTCTTTCGACTTTCACTATCGTCGTCACTTGCATCTGAAGAACTGCATGAAGCTGTCCTTGTCTTGTGGAACTTGCTGCGACGCTGATCATAGCCCCCAGTACGTGACTGGCTTTGTTGGCGAGCAACAAACCCTCTTGTGTTTGGACGTGAACCTACATTTTCTCCATCTCCCTCCTCAAAGATTTCATTTAATGCTATCTGTGGAGAGCTGAGAACAGAGTGCATAGGTCGAGTTGGAGAGGGCATGGTCTTGTATTTGGGAAGGAGTGATGTGCCAGGTGAGGATGGCATGTGGACCGGTATCGATATGGTGGAAGACTCTGTAATGATGGACGTAGTTGATGAGGTATTAGACACTGCAGAAACTCTGACACTTGGTAACGAAGGAGGCTTTGAGATGGGGGCATGCGCAGTTTGTGATAAACACTGCTTTGGAGCCACTTTCCATTTATTACTGCCAGGAATGTATGCTGCAGGAACATTAACTTTAGATCCAGATTCCACTGCAGATTTGGGCCGAATGTCGAGGCTATTGCCAGGTGATGTCTTCTTAGCAGGTGGGGCCCATGAAGGTGCAGTTGGAGAGCTTGTGTCATCTCTTGCAGCTACTCTGTGAATGCCTGGAGATCCAGTGGCAGTCTGATTTTGAGGCTTTTGTCCAGCTGTACCAGCAGCGGCTTTCTCCTTGCGTCGTTCTGATTCTGCCAACCTTTCTTGCAAGGCAAGATTCAGTTTTCCTTCTGACCTTGACCCACGGCGATTCAGTGAATTGTGAGGAGCAGTAAGTTCCTCACGACCTGAACAACTGCTCATATCATCTTCATCCTCTTCTTCCTGTACAATGCTGCATTTCCGTGCTCGATAGTTCTGAAATACATGTATGAAAATTCAAACAATTAAATTACATTAAAAATGTGGTGAAAAGAACACAAACGTATATGTCATATGTAATTTCCCTTATATAATTAGTATATTATGTAATGGATCAAGTAAATTTATCATGACTAACTTGCGTCATTTAATTTTAATGATTCAATTATTTTAAGAATTAGGAAAAATAACGAATACTGTTGGGAATCAATCTTAGAAGATTAAAAAAATCTCACATTAATAACAATGTCTACTATGAATTTACTAAAAATTAAATTAAACGTAATTTAATACTGTAATAATACACAATAACTTAAGCCTACTGAAAACGTTATATTTACATCATTATTCTCTCCATTGCACTGAATGTTATATTGCTTACAACACTCCCCAGCAGGAACTTAGGAAGTTTACATCCAACAAAACAATAATATCAAAAATATTCATCTTATATTCCATCAACTTCCTCAATTTGTATGCAGTAGACCTACTTCAATTCAAAAATATATTTACCTATACAAGAAAAGTAAGTTGTTGCGTTAAATCAACTGAAAATGTCCCAAATCAAACTCAAATATTCAAGCATTATTCAAGATGAGAAAATAACGGAAAAGGAATAATGTTCCTTAATTAAAAGAAATGGAATCTTATACGAACAAGAACTAAAATCAAACACTTGATTATTATATGAAATTAAGTATAATTTACATAGTCAATGCACTAACTGACAATAGATTACTTCCCTTTTCCTTACACAAGTCCAGACCAGAACAGGTTGGCATTTTGGTCGAATGAGTAACAACAATACATAAATATTATTTTAATGTACCGAAGTACATATGATATTTCCATGCAGATATTCGGAAAGAGTAACGGAACGGAGAAAAATTCTCTCCGGCACTGGGATTTGAACCCGGGTTTTCAGCTCTACGTGCTGATGCTTTATCCACTAAGCCACACCAGATACCCATCCCGGTGTCGGACAGAATCGTCTCAGTTTAAGTTCCAACTCTTGGGTTCCCTCTAGTGGCCACCCTCTGCACTACGTCATAGATGTCTATGAACGTAGGACTGAAGTCCACATATGTGCTGAGGTGCACTCGTTATGAGTGACTAGTTGGCCAGGATCCGACGGAATAAGCGCCGTCTTAAATCACTAAGTGATTTATGCATATCATATATATTATTTTAATGTACTGAAGTACTTCAAATCCCAGTGCCGGAGAGAATTTTTCTCCGTTCCATTACTCTTTCATCGAACAATACATAAGACAGACGGCATTAGGCAAAGACCTGAATTATGTTCAATTGTAATTATGTCATTACCTGTGGAACATCACCTGGTGTTCTCACACTCAGCAAGGACTGGTTCACAGGAGCAGGACAATTCTGCTCCTGATTGTTGTCAGACTTTGCGTAAGGTTTCCTGGACAAAAATAAAATATACTTATAGCAAAACCATCCAGATTTTTCTACTGGTTTAACTGTTTGTTATTCTTTTCATTTATTTATTATACTTTGTGTGGTGATTTTAATATATTGAGTATATTTAATATGGGCGAATATAGATTGAATATAATTAAAGGAATATTAGGTTTGGTGTGTGGATAAGCTTCAGGGCTTCTACCGTGTTGTCTTGGTGATATTGGCTGACGTTTCGACCAATAACACCAAGACAACGTGGTAGAAGCCCTGAAGCTTATCCACACACCATGTTCACCAGCCACGGAAGCCTACGCAAATATTATGTTTGTTAATTAGGCTCACATAAAATTTTGAAAACATTGTTTTTTTTTTTTTTTTTAATTTCTCAAGTGAAAGTTTACCCTTTAAAACGTTCAATTTTTTTTGTCTGTTTGTATTTTTTAACATTTTTTCATATTATCAGGCTCCAGAACAGTATCCAGGCAATACCATCAACAAATCACCCAAAAATTAAATAAATACATTCTATGATTAAACAAATTCAAAACCTAAATAAACATATAATTCTTCAGTCTTGCACATTGTGGCTAAATGGAAATGAGAGGGCTGATAGATTGGCGAAAAAATTGAACAGGATACAAATCTAAATCTGTCAAATGAATCATCAAAAGTAAGATCAACCACAATTACAATATTAAAATATTAGCAGAAAGTGAAAATACCAAATGGAAAAATCTGTTGGAAAACACTCATCTAATCCCGGAACTTCCTCGTAAATCTGCTGTTGCTATGTTGAGACTACTCACTGGCCATGATTAAGTAAACATCTCCACAGAATCAGTATAATGACTTCAACAAATTGTCTGTTATGCTGTCAGGAGCAGGAAATGGATATGGATCATCTGGCAAACTGCACAGTCCTTCAAATAGCTCAAGACATCACGTCGAAATATTGGGAAGCATGAAGGAAAACGACTTCTTTGTTAAATCAAGAGCATTAGATACATTACATAACATAACATAACATAACATACATTTCCTTCCTTTCATCTCTATACCTGTGTCTATTCTCTCAAAGTTCTATTACTTCCAAAATTTATACTGAGAGATCCATTTATAATTTGAGAATGAAAAATCCCTGATATTTGTGACAAAACTTATGAATGCATTTTAACATAAAATGTTTATGCACCTAACATTCGAGAAATTTGGTAATCTTTTCTGTTAATATGGTAAAGTCATTAATTACAGTACACCTTGGATGACTGAAATTATGATAGTCTTCGAGTATGTTTAAAACAAGGTAGTTTTGAATTCAGTCAGCTATAATAAAACATAAAGGGCAAACAAATGACTGTGATATAATGAATCCATTGTTATTCGTACGTAAATAGGTGATTAATAAATGTGGGGAACAGAAATAGTTAAACATAATCTAATTCTAAAGTACTTAATTGTGGTATTAATTTTCAAATGAATTCAGTTTTTTGTAACGAACATATTATTATTCATTACAATTTCAAAAAACTCATTGACATCATGTAGACTATCAAATACATTCTTGTCTTGAAACTAAGTCTCATGGAATGAGAAAGCAATTGCGAAGTAATTAAAGAGAAACCTCCACCTTGGTAAAATTTAAATGTGAGGAATATAAAGATAGAAATGAGAAGAAATATCACAATTTTATTTCAAATCACATCCTTAAAATTTCAATTATGCTCACACTATCACGAACAGAATAAACATTTCACACTATAAGGCAGCGGTCATCAGAACAGTGCACTCTCGGGCTAGTGTCTCTTACCCGCAAACAAGACACTGCCCTAATGAGCATTCATGGCTGCTGGCAGGTAAATGCTGTCTTTCTATCCCTTGTGCATGACGGAGCATATTTCCTTACCCTCCATGCACTCTACCCATTTCAGTGAGTGCTGACGACCACTGCTATAAGGAGTCGATGAATCCTCTTGTCACTTATTTCAAAATACGTTTTACAGATTTTTTTTTTTAATTTTGTAATTAAGTTTTCACTAGAAAAATGTCTTGCCAAATACTGTAAAGAACCATTGCATTAAAGTGATAGGTACTACTGTGAGGTCACATGTTGTTTCCTACAATGGTGATTCAGCTTATGCAGGAGGATGTGATTTTAAGTGTTTATAATCTACAGTATATGAGAAATAAGGTTGTGAATGACAATGCGTGGACGTTTGGCATCACCTTGCCCAACCAAAATTCATAACCCAGGGTGACATAAAGGAACAAGCACTCAGCATTGCCACAGTTCGTATCAGATCAAAATGCCTATATTCCACATTCAGTTCTGAGTGCTGTGCATTGTGTTCTGTTTTGTTCATAGTTCAGCAACATAATACATTAATTGACTAAGTTTAATATAGCCTATACTCATATCATCCAATTATCTCAGCAGTTATCCGAAGGCAGTGAAAATAGTGACATAATAAATATGATGATTTAAGTGTTGTGCAATTGCAGACAGACAAGACAGTAAGAAAGAGGAGGTGCTGTGACAACAATGTGCTCTCATGAGCTTCGCTATGCATTTTTCATAAGACTGAACTTACATGAAAAATACAAAATGTGATGAAAACACTGAATTAGTTATTTATCCCTAATGAAAGCATATTTACTGAAATACGTGGAATTTCTAACAAACACTTACCTTATTTGGCATGAATGATCCAATCAAATAATTACTTACGCTCAATAAAATTATTATGCAAGAATATTTGAGAAGCAGCATGGGAGGAAGAAATATTCTGTTTTTGAAATAATAATTTATTGGAGATTATAACTTTTCCAATATTATTCAGAAGAAAGATCATAGACAACTGTTTTAACTAATCACAACTGAATCATTTGTGCATCAAACAATTTCTGATGAAAAAGTTGTATACCGAGAGTGAAAGTGAAGCATTTCATTGATATTAGAAATACTGAAAATTTAAATATATTCTACTAAAATCTAATCAATTGTTTTCAATTTTCTTCTAAATTGTTTATGGCAGAAGCATATACAGTGAAAACCTCCTATAATTCTGAAAGTACTGTGAAAAAGGAGTATACACAGTGAGGGAAGTGGGGAAAAAACCAGAGGTGGTATGCTACCCCAAGATTTTCCCCTGGCATACCTCTATTTAAAAAAGGAATATCCCCTACCTTACAACATACACATACATGATGTATACAATAAATTGTTTCGTGCAGTCAGTAACACGAATCTTTGGAGCTTACACAACACATTAAATTTCTTAATAAAATAATTTCAAGTTACTTCAGTTATTTGTTAATTTATTTTGCAATGTCCATTGAGACCTATTTAAAATAATGTTAAAACTTCAAAGAGCCTTACTTAATTATAAATAAAAAGTGCAACAACAACAACAAAAATGACAGTCATTAAATTGGCAACAATGGCCACCACAAACTACAGACCACAGCCTTCTATACTTGAAATACCACCATTGTAAGCATTTCAGATGTTGACTCACCAAATAAACACGTCTAAATACATGTTGAATACAGTTCCTGAAGGCTGTGGTTTAGATTTACGAAACAAACAGATAGTGCTCTTTGTTGTGAAGAAATGTATAAACAAATTTTTACTGATCATATTTTTTCATGACTGTATGTCATTTTTCACTAACAGCATGTCTTCTGGCCATAGAAACCAATGGCGGTATTCCATACCGGTGCATACCATCTCACTTCCCTCACCGAGTATACATATTAAAAAACTTAAAACCTCGTAAGATACTAAAGAAAATTTAATTTTACTGTTTCAGTTTTCACTCTCTTTTACCGAAATATAGTGCCTAATAGGCGCTGTTTTGTTGGTACTTTGCATTTCAAAGGAAGAGCAAGTAGTTGAAACTTATGTCTGCCATCTTCATCCTCTTCAGAGCCTGGGTGTTTGGCAAAATGCCTTTTTACTAGGTGGAAGTAAATCATTATTTCCATAGATATAAATGTGATCTGGA
This sequence comes from Periplaneta americana, assembly GCF_040183065.1. Taxonomy (NCBI): domain Eukaryota; kingdom Metazoa; phylum Arthropoda; class Insecta; order Blattodea; family Blattidae; genus Periplaneta; species Periplaneta americana. The sequence continues at coordinate 70,630,027 of NC_091130.1, read as the reverse complement.
GTAAATCAAAGTGATAGGACCAATTTTTATTTTGCCCACTTTGTCTTTTTAAGGTGTTTCTTATCAGTTCAATAATAAATCCCTTTTTTTACAATTTTAAAGCAAGATTTCTTGTTTATTTGCAATTTTCTAATGAATTGTAATGTAATGTGTAAGAAATTTAAATATATAAAACAATTACTCACTTTACTGAGAATAGTCAATAAATGTAATTTATTTCAATGCTTAATCTGCTAATTATCCTGCTTTAATACTATTGGTGTAGTATGAATAATGATCGACAATCCACAGTTACAAATATAATGCCATGTCTTCACGATATCAACAATCAGCGTGTCGAGTGACAAAAGTACAATGCCTAAATTCAGTAAACCATTGAAAAGTAAACTTCATGACTCATGCTTATGTTAGCGAATTTGGTGCCCATGTTTTCAACCAATGGAATGGTTTTGTTATGTAAGGTTTGTGAAAAGACAGTTAATCACGAAAAACAAGTATTTTATAAGTCCACAAGTGTCAACTACGAAGTAAAAATGTGAGTTGTTGATATAATTTAAATTTATCGCTAAAATATATTAGGCCTATACATTTTTTAAATTTATATAGTTGGACTTTATTTACAGTATATACTGTAGTGGACTTTATGTTGTCGGCAAACAGCTGGATACATTGACTGATTGATTTATTTATTTATTTAAAATTTATATTGCCTTTTTCAAAATTTGTGCCTCTTTTTTTTTATTGCTTTTCTTGCCTGCCTATTTTAACTGTTATAAATGTCTAAACACTTGGGCTCTACTAATTACTATAACTATCACTAATACTAAAACAGTGAGCTATATAAAACTATCACTTAAAACTTCCACAAGAATCATACATTGCAAGCAGGAGTAACTGCACAGATAGTACACAGACCTCAGTAAAACTTGATGGCAGGCACAGCCTGGAAATCTTATCGAGAAACAATAAAGAACAGCTCATTTGAGTCTCAGGATACAATGTGGCATGTGGTAATGGACAAACTGATTTGCTAGCCGAGAGTGGAACTACTATCAAAATTATCCAATGCTATGGCCCGGAACTTTGTGTCAGTATCCCTAAGTGTACTCATATAATCAAACAGGCTTTATAAGATACGTCAAAGTCCTAATTGAACAACTCCTAACTCTAGAAAAGAGAAGCTTAAGATGGGCAACTGGAATTCTGATTGGACACTGCATTCTGAATAAGCATCTACAAGAAATGGGTTTCACAGAGGACCCAACTTGTAAGAACTGTGGAATGAATATTGAGTCATCACCTCACATTCTGCTGGATTATCCAAGTTTAAGCCATATCAGGCATTGATACCTCGGGACACACATGGTGTCTCCCAAGTAAATTCAGGAAATCAAACCCAGCAGCACCGGTTATCCACTGTGGTCTTCTGGACTGATTTCTAGTTTGTGGGCTGCACAATGGGTGATTCGTGCCTAAGTGCTTCAGTAGTTGTCTACATCCTTAGCGAAAGAGAAGATAAGTTAGTTCGTATATTTTCTGCAATTTTTGTCAATGTGACTGTGCTGTATGTGTGTTATCATTTTTCTCTCTTTTGTAAAGTCCTCACTTGTTTCACAGAACACAAGAGGATATAAGATGCAGAAAACAAGAAGACTGCAGGGGACAGTATTAAGTATAATAACAAGCAAAACAGAAAAATAATAAGAAAACAATAATTATGAATGAGGACCTTACCAGCAATATTAATCTGGATGAAGCAAAGTAAAGACGATGTTACAACAGAAAAAGTGAAGTACAAGGAACGAAAATGGGGAGAAAAATGATGACTTAGGTATTTTCGTGTAACAACATTATCCTTTCATGACTGCTGTCACAAAATCGTGCTATTGAAACGCTAGTATTGTTACATCAGCAAACTGCACAGTGTTGGAGAGTGATGACAGGCAACAATTAGCTACGTTAGGCCCATTACACACTTAAAGAGATCTCGCTAGCGAGAAAGAGGCAAAGAGCCCTTCTCTACACATTTAGTGAGTTCTTGCTATGATAATCTATGCACTGCCTTCATGCAGAGAGTATTTTTCTAATTGTGGTAATCACTCGTTGGGAGAAACAGTACAGGTTATGTATTTAAACATATTGTAGTACTTTACAAATGATGTACAAATGCAACTATGTTGAATCTAAATCTTCAGATGATGACGAAATGAAGTTATATGAGCATATTTTGTTAATGAAAAGAAAAGGAAGGTCTAAAATTAAAGCCAGAAATATCTAGAAATCATATTGTATCTCACGAAGATAAGGGCGAGTTTTGGTCAATGATTTTGATTTGGATGATGATATGTTTAGGCGTTATTTCAGGTTGAAGAGACCTCAGTTTTCTTACCATTCATGATATGATAGAGGATTCTTTGCTATGTTCTGATTAAAATCATGTAAACTGCTAAGACATGTAGATACATTATTTCAAATGTTATAATTAATATTATTAAATCTCATAAAAATAAAATACAGCCCAACTTATTTTCAGGTCATCTGATATTTGTCTCCAGATTTCTTCTTTAAGTTTCGTGTTTTTATAGTTTTCATCCCGTGTATCATATAAATAGACCTATGGGTGACATTGTACAAATTCGATAAGTGTCTGATTGCAATTATCAGCCATCTTTCCTCATTGTCAATCAAAACAATACAATTCACTGCCACCTGTGATATTACTTCGTCTTTTTCTACATTCAGTCATCATAAACAGTATAAATGTCAAACATCTTTGATAAATGTGTCAAGAAAATTTGCTGAGCTACCGATTCCAGCGAGAAACTTGTCCATTTGAATCCATGTTATCAATCTTTGATTTTTCTCGCATCACATTTCTCACTAGCAAGTTCTCTTCAAGTGTGTAATAGGCCTTAGTCTCTTGTTGCGATCCTGTAGTACATATGTGAACAATCTAACAAGATTTGTTATGCTGTTGCTAAGAGCTGAATGCTACATGATATTCCACTACACAAAACATGATAACAAAGTCGCTCTTTTCTCTTCATGCCCTTAATAAACCAACCCCAGCCTGTCTAAGATCCAAGTAACAAGTGTACTGCAAGTTACAAACATATCACCAGATTTCTGCATTTTAATTTCTATAAAAAGATTGTTCAAGGAACACTTATTGACGACCAAGAATTCTGAACAGTTGCTATGGTAATGTGATATAATGAGGTATAACCGATGCACAGGGATGTGATTTTGTGGTGATTAATGATTATCTTACCTCTTTCAGTGCTTATTTTATTATGATTTCGGAGAATATTTCGTGCAAATATGTTGTTGTTTTCTAATGCCAGGCGTTTGACAATAAAGTCATTTGACCTCTTGCACTCCAATATTTTTCAAAGATATTATCATGGCCAGCCAATGAAGCACAGATTTTGAGGTGTTCCGAATCCATTTCTTGGTTTGAGTTGCATAATGGGCAGTTAGGGGACTGATATATTCCAATTCTATGCAGGTGTTTGGCCAAACAATCATGGCCTGTTGCCAATCTAAATGCAGCTACAGACAATTTTCGTGGTAAATTGGGAATTAACTGTGGATTTTGATGCAGAGAGTTCTATTTTTTCCCTTGAGATTGTGTTATCAAATTTTGTTTGTTGAAGTCTAAGTATGTAGATTTAATAAATCTTTTCACAGAGTAATACGTAGATTTAGTAACAGGTCTGTAAGTAGCAGTGCTGCCCTTTTCTGCTAAAGCATCCGCATTCTCGTTTCCCAGGATTCCACAATGGGATGGTATCCATTGGAATACAATTTTTTATTGAGTGATATTAATTGAGAGAGCATTTTAGTTATTTCTGCTGTTTGAGATGAAAGTGTGTGTTTAGAGACTATTGATAGAATAGCTGCTTTGGAGTCTGACAATATAACTGCATTTTTAAATTTATTGATGTGGCATAGAAGATTCCTGAGACTTTCACTTATTGCAATGATTTCTCCATCAAAACTTATTGTTCCATACCCAAGTGATCTATAAAGTGAGAAGAGACAGCACATAACACCTGCTCCGGCACCTTGTTCTCTGGAGATCAAGGATCCGTCAGTGTATAAATGAAGCCAGTTTTGTGAAGGGTACCTAATATTAATTGTCTCTAAAGACAATTGTTTTAGTATTTCAGTGTTTACTTCTGATTTTAGTATTTCTTCTGTTAAATTTAGATTATATTCTATATTTAATAGAGTTAAAGGGTTTGGTTTAATTTGTAGGTTTTCTTTTAAATTCGGGATATTGATTTTCTGTTTTAATTCTTGAACAATGGATATGAAACTTTTTTGAGTTTTCAATCTATAGTGAGGACTGTATGAATACCAATTGTTTCCTGGTAATCTAATAAGTTTTTCATATTGAATTAGTGCTTTTTCTTCTATTGTCATTTTGATGCTGTTAATATCAGTGAGGAATCTCATAGAATCTATTTGAGTTGTTTTGATTCCACCAGTAATGAGTCTGAGAGCTTGGTTTTGAACATATTCTATTTCGTTTATGTGTTGTGTTTATCTGCCCTCATCAGAATGTTTGATTGATGGATTGTACTGAAAAGTACACTGACCAATCCACAAACTGGAGCAGTTCAATCTGATCTTAAGCAGCAAATCTTATACTGGATTACAGCACTTAATTATGCTCTTGAATATAAAGATTGAGAATAGTTTCAACATTTGAACATTACAAACGAACTCGTCAGTCAGATAAAATATCTTTATACTCTTATGTCAAAATTCTCGTCACTATCAATATTAAATTTGAGACAGAAAACGAAAAACTCGAAGACATGTTGAAGCAAACTATTGTGATCCTTGTCTGATTCAAAGAGTGTGTAAATTAGAACTAGTATGCCAACTCTTCAGTCTCTGCAAAAATGTTTTAGCTAAATTCAATTTTTATTTTATTTGAAAGGATTATCTGTTTGTTTTCGTGAATATTTCGTAAGAAAAAAAACATGTTTTCAAGTACTAATTTCGTGACTAGGAGGGTATTTCACTGAAATAATTAGATTTCGCAACAGTTCACAGTTAAATGTCATTCATTTTCTTAATTATCTTTGCGAGATTTATATTTTTTGCGAATATAAATTAAGTTTTCAAACATTTCGCGTATTTCGTTTATACCAAAAAATTACACCCCTACCAATGCAATATAATTTAACATTTTTACGTGGATTAATTTTTCACGACTCTACAAACTGAATGTAACATCCATCAAACTAATATAAACGGAAACAATAGAGGGAAGCTTCACTGTATGTGCTAATGTTAAATAAACATTCAACATCATATGGGTAAAAAAATAATAAAATATACACAATGTACTAGCAACACATTGCCTTATGTTTTAACAGCGATAATAATGGTTATCACTATTACTGTCAATAATTGAAATATGTGAAAGTGTTTCCAACACATTTTTCGACATCAATAATTGCTGTTCATACCCAGGTGTTAATGGAGAAAGTTCAGGAAGACACTGTCCTAATCTCAGCCTTTGTTGTGCCTGAGCCTGCTCTTGGCGATGAAGTCGAAGTTTTCGCTCAGCCAGTAGAAAATAAGTGGCTGTGATGTGATTGTACTCATTTTTGTCCAGTGCACTGAAAAAAAATAACATAGTTGAGGGTAACACTTATGTATATGACTACGAAGATCAAGTACGAAAAACCACATACTTGGAGCAAAAGCAATAATGTGACCTATCGTAGCACAATCCTATTTTCATATATTTTACACAAACATACCCTTTTTGTGAAGTTTACCATACTGGAACTGAATCTCTCAAATATGTACATGCGATTAGAATGCTGAATATAAGATCCCCTCAGAAGGTAGCAAACAAGAAATTAAGTAAATATGAAGAAAGAAAACAGCTTCACTGAAATCTTAAATAACTCAAAATTCTGAATACAGTAACAGAAATACACAGAGGCAAGGTGAAATCGTTTCCATGCTAAAAGCAAGAAACAAGACAAGCTGTTATGGTATTCTTGCACTTCGAAATTCCGTGTAAAGTACAAAATGTATGAGATGGCTCTCTGTTAATTACAAACTGTTCTTACAATTTTCAATAGCTTTACATTTTAAAATAACAGAAGTTATAGCAAAGCAAAGCCATCCCTTTACAGACCCCAAAAGATTCTTAGGGCGACGAGACAATTGGCACTAGGAAGCAATAGAAATGTCCTACTGCTGGTCGCCTTTGTTCCCAAGGAAACATACTAGTACTTATTTTTGTTACAGGCTGAGTAAAACCCAGGACCACAGCACGGCCAGAAGGATTATACGAGGGGGGACCCAAAAATAACCAGTTTTTTTTTATTGAACTCTACATTCACAGTACTTTAGTCCCCTTCAAAGTATTGTCCATGTGCATTAATGCACTTGTCCCAATGCTTTTGCCACTGCTGAAAACAGTGCTGCAACTCTTGAGGCAGGATATTGTTCAAAGCCGTTAGCGTATTTTCTTTGACATCATCCACATCACTGAATCCCTTTCCTTTCAGGCATTTCTTCATCCATGGAAACAAAAAAAGTTCGACAGAGCCAGATCAGGTGAGTAGGGTGGATGAGGCACAAGCACCATGTTGTTTGTCAAAAACTGTCGGACCGTCAGAACTGTGTGGTGAAGCAACCAGTTCCCATTTCTCCACATTTCGAGCCGTTTTCGTCGCACACCCGTAATCTTCGTAACACATCCAAATAGAAATGTTGGTTCACTGTTTGTCCTGGTGGAACGAACTCCTTGTGGACAATGATATTCACATAAAAAAAAAAAAAAAACAAATCAACATTTTTTTTCACATTGGATCACACTTGACGTGCTTTCTTGAGTCGTAGTGAATTTGGAGTTTTCCACTGGCTCGATGCTTGCTTTGATTCTGGATCATACCCATAGCACCAAGACTCATCCACAGTCACAATTCTTTTAAGAAAATTCGGGTCATTCTGCACTTCACTCTTCAAGTCGCGGCAAACTCTCACGCGGTTTTCTCTTTGGTATCTGTGAGCAAGCGAGGAACAAATTTTGCAGACACCCGTCTCATGTGTAACTCTTCGGTTAAAATTCAATAGACCGAGCTCCATGAGAGGTTCGTTTACTTAGAAACTTCGTCAATGGTCTTTCGACGATCTTCATCAATTGCACATTTGATTTTGGCAATGTTTTCGTCATTTCTTCCTGTCGAAGGATGCCTGGGGTGTGGCATGTCTTCAGTTGACATATTGCCAGATTTGAAATGGGAAAACCACTCTTAGTCCTGTGATTTCCCCAAAGCATCATCATCAAAGGCTTGCCGAAGCATCCCAATGGTCTCGGCTGCAGTTTTCCCTAACAGAAAATAAAATTTCACACACACTCTTTGTTCCTTGCGGTCAGCCATCTCACTAATCACCAAATGGTTGAAACAAGAATGCAAACACAGCACCACAAACAAACCACTTAATTCAGACTGATGCCATCTCACTAACGGTTGCAGGAGACCCCAAACTAACATCACCTAACAGCACAACTCGTAACTACAAAGCATGCGTGCGCAACAGTTCAGTTCCAGTTACTTTTGGGTCCACCCTCATATTAATAGAAGGAATCCATGACTCCATTGGGAATAGACTTTCTGGCTTGTAGTTGTTGTTTAGTCAACTGTCCAAAGACAGGTCTGAACCATATAAGTGACACCAATAAGGCATCACTCATAAGTCAACTAAGGCACGAGATAATGGGGGTAGTGACCAGTTCTTTTTCCCCCTTCATTACATACATCATCGACTAGTCACATATTACACTAATCAGACTTCAGACTGGCTTATAGACACCTTAACTCTGATGATATTGCATGCCCGCAACAGCCTGTAAAGGGCAAAGGCAGACCAGCTGACTGCTGACTTCACAATTTACCATAATTATTATTTTGTATGACAAAAAATAGCACTATGGTCTAAGGCAGTGTTTCTAAACTGCCAGGCCACAGCCTGGTACCAGCCAGTGGCATCATTTATGCTGGGCCGAGAGATATTCTCCTGGAATTTGTAATTTTACTTTTCTAAGCATTTTTCACAAATAAATATTTTACAGTGGAAATATTCTTAGATGAATAATTTTCATGACTGTGTCGAAAAGCACAGATCGAGATTGTCTCTATCCAAATTTACATGAAATAGCAATCAGATTTCTTCTTTGTTTTTTTACCACATATTTTCGTGAAACTGCGTTTTCTGTCATGGCAGTGCTTAAAACGAAACAGAGGAACCGCCTACAACTTTCTGACCATCTCTGGTTATCACTTCAATTGATCCCAGAATTATCAAGCTAACGGACAGAAAACAGCAACAAAGTTTCATTAACCTCACTAAATCCTTAAAAAATTCTCAGTTATAATAAAAAATAAATTATACACTAAGGTTTACTTTTTCAGTAACTTATCATTATTGCTGTGGTAATTTACTGCGTTTTTAAATCCATAATATTAATTAGTATTGGGACTAATGTTTAGAATTGAAATATTCATACATTTTTATATACAAAATTACATACATTGCATATAAAACGATGGTCACATGTATGTGTGATAAGTGTTTTGCAGACATATTTACATCCTTCTGCTTCTCCTGCTCAGCTCACTTCTGTGGTGAGTTACAGTGCATAATCATTCTTCCCATTACCTTTTCTTTTTTAAACAAACATCATTAAAATCAATTTAATAATACAATGATCAATGTCATCAATTTTATAGATTTTTGGTGGTCAGAAAGGGATAAAATGTCGATGAAAATGAGCATAAATTAATGTTAGACTGAAGAAACTGTAACATGCTACAAAATTTCATTAATCCAGTGATTGATAATTAATTAAATTATTTGTCAACATGTCACACCATTTTCGTAGTGAACAACTCTTTGAGCTATATTCACATTCTTAGTGCGGGCTTCCGGTGGATGATCAGCGAACTAACATCTTTAGTATTCATAAACCAGTGCTAGCAATAAGATATGATATACATATGATAAGAATCCTGTACAAGTAACCAGTTGATAGCCCGGGCTAGTTTAGCACACTTGTAGCGCAGCGAAATGTCTATGAATAGCACCCTTTAAGTCTCAAGATTACGCTATACTTAATTATTAATAACTGTTAGTTAAATATATGAACTTTAAAAAAATTGGAAGGGTATTTACGAGTAAATTTGTTGAGACCAGGCCCTCGTCTTACAGTAAAGAATTTACCGGGCTGCTGTCTCTAAAAAGGTTGAGAACCACAGGTCTAAGGTACTGTGCTTTCACATTATGGAATGCATGCTGGTTCGACTACTCATGGGGAAGAAATTTTCCCATGAAATTTCGGCCAGTGTATGGGAAGTGGCCACCTAGAATCGTGATGAAATGTGAGTTGCGACAAATAGCAAAATCCGGTTACGAAAACCAACTATAATGGCTGGGAGGGAAATCGTGCTAACCACACAACGGAGTTCTCGTTGGATGACCATTCAGTAAAAGAACAAATTTTTTAATAGAATTTCCGAAGCTTAAATTGCATTTTGTTCAAAAGAAAGTAAACATTACATTACTTTTTGTTTTTATCCATGGCACAACAACCTCATTCCACATGGCAGTTATATATTCAACGGCCATAACAAATGATAATGAAGATGATAGTGTCGACACATAGTAAATGTGAATTAAAAACGATGCAGTACCCAATAGCTGAATTCGTAATAAACAGAAAAGTTGACATCATTACACAAGTCTTAACACTATCATCACCTTGCAAAATGTAATTATTATTCGTCAATTGTTATTCAGTTTTCTGGAAGCTTAATAAACTTTGATTCGTTTCAGAATTCGTTACAGAATTTTAATGAATTACAATATTAAAGTGTTTTATATTAGATATAGGCATGTTTTATGTGTAAATGTATAAACACTGAGACAGGAGCAACAAGTCACAATTCTAATCCTATTACAGACTATCCAGTTACTCTGCAATACACTCTGATTTCAGAGCAGGAAGGCAGTCCCTGTACTATAACTCATAACTAGAAGGCGGATTTTAGCATATTTGCATGTTTTATTCTTTAGTTGCAAATCATATGCTACCATTATATAAATGCATTTCAAGTTATTTGTAACCAAAGATCAACATTTTGTACACTACCGATCAAAAGTTTTTTATCAGCTATGAAAACAACTATATACTTTATTTCAATGTACAAACACATTGGAAAAACTAAATAGACCAACAAAATAAATATTTTCTCTCTCTAGCATTACGATATGACAGAATATTCTAAAACGAAATCCCTGTTTTAGCCACAATCCATAGTTATGATAGGTGATCGAAAACTTCTGACCGGTTGTGTGTGTGTGTGTGTGTGTGTGTGTGTGTGTGTGTGTGTGTGTGTGTGTGTGTATGCATATTTAAGAGGTTAATGCATATGTTAGGGGGTGAAACCATTCCAGAAGTTAACAAATGTAAATACTAGGAATAACATTTAACAGCGATCTCGGCTAGGGGGAACACGTTACTGACACAGCGGGAAAAGCATTGACAGCGTTACAGTTTGTGATGAGGGTACTAAGAAAAGGCTCTGATAAATTCAAAGAGATTGCATAAAAGTCACTAGTTCGTCCAGTAATGGAATATGATGCTGCATTTTGGGATCCTTACAGATTAGAATATATTAAGACATTGGAAAAGATTAAAAAACGAGCTCTCAAGCGTTGTTGTAATAATTCACCATTAAAATGGGACACACTCACGGACAGGAGAACGCGAATTCGATTATGCACAATATTCAAAACATACAGAGCTGAACCTGCCTGGAGACCAAATTACTCTTCAAGGAACGACCACTCATATACATTGAGGGAAAGAAGCCAGGCGACTGTCACTGGAAAATTTTCTTTTCTCAATCGTACTAACAGAGACTGGAATGCTTTACCTGCAGACTTACTAAAGGCTTTACCAATAATCAAAAATGTATTTAAAAATAGGCTTAAGGACTTTACTAATAGACGGTAGTATATTATACACACTATTTAAAGGATGTAATTGATGTTTTGTTATTTGAAGTATTGCATCAGTGAAGAAGTGTGTTATGTCAGTGAAGTTTTATAGTTTATAGTGGTAGTGCAAAATATTTGAACAGTGAAATGTTTTTGAAGTGTTAGTGAAATCAGGATGCATCAGTGAAATGTGTCGTAGTTCCAGTGCAGTGAGTGAGTTGACAGCGAAATGAGTGTAGTGCTGAAAGGTACTTGTGCATGTATGAACATATCATACTCGTGGGTTTTAGTTGAAGCTTAGGGTTAAGATACAAATTAGATTTAGCCTACTTTAATTGTTATTTTAAGCGATCGTGCTTCATTTAATTTAGGATGCTCCTTGTTGTTGTTATTATTATTATTATTATTATTATTATTATTATTATTATTACTATTATTATATTATTATTATACTATTAATTATTAGTATTTATTAATTGTCATTAATGAGTGTAATTACTTACCACTGCCACCGGGTATTTACCCATTTGCAGTGTGAATAAATACATACATATTTCAGTTTTAGTGCATATAAAAGCATATTTTATTTTTTTAGCAATGTGGTGCTTAAACCAAGATTAAGAATACGGAAAATCGGAAAAATGGAATACAGAAGAAACTAAGACATTGAAACACATATTTGACTTATTGCAATCTGACAACATGCAGACAGTGCACTGTTGTCGGTGAATCATGTTGGACAAATCCTTGGCAATCAACAAAGTACTCAATTAATTAAGTGCATTGCTGACTGCAAATTTACAATATTGAGATGTTAATGCTGGATGAGTTGTGATTAAAAGAATTGTTATTCAAAACAAGAGCCACCTTGTTGTCTACTCCACACATGCATAAAATTTTGCCACTAGAACGTTGTTGTAGGAAATGTTCATAGGCTTCTTTGCACTCACTAAATTCGAATTTTGCTACCTGTCAACAATAACATAATCATGATAGTTTTCTACTTGCTGACGTGATAAATCAGAATATTTAATTTTATTATAGTGACAGATCTTAGAAACTTCGACAGTGTGTAGAGTGCATTGTATTTTAGAACAGCTTAGCTCCAAGAAAATTATTAATTTTGAATTAGTTTTATCAGTAATGCTTAACGAAAAATGTGCTAGAAGTGTACTGTTTAAGAAGTGGGTTGAAGGACAGGCAAATTTAGCAACTGATGGGGTCTCAATATTCTTATGTATAACAGAAAAATCATCAATAATAGTAAATTGCTTTCCGTTTTTAGTGCTTATGAATCCGTCCTCTACTCATAACAGAAGCATCTCAAGTGCTGGAATGTAAACTTAACTACAGTATAACATATCGTAAAGCAAACTTAGAGATTAACAAATCGAACTGAAACCCTGACCGAGTTACTACGTGAGTGCTGGCTGTCTTGGGGAGGAGCAAGTGAGAAAGCATGGGGAGAAGGGAGAGAGCACTATCCTATGTACTTGCAGGTCCACTCACAGTTTGTCAAACCTGCTAATAAAAGCATTAAAAGGTTGACTAGTTGCCTGCAATGCTAGCATAATGGAACCTTCCTAGCCAACAGTCAAGGCAAAAATAAAGAATCCGTTATTGTGGTAATACTGGAGAGTGGTTCTTCTATTGGTCGTGATGCCCACACACACACCCTCTCAAATATTTACGTTGTGACTGGTGACTGAATGACAAGGAGCGAGGGTGAGAGAAGAAAGAAAGAGAGAGATTCCAGAAGTTGCCGTGTTTTACAGGGTTTCACTTGAAGTTGTCAAACTATAAAAAATTATATTCATTCAATATCTTGGTTCTTAAAAATATTTTACAGTCCCAAATGCAAAAATAAGAAGAGTTTGAAGTTCACATGATCATCACCTATTTAATATTCAACGTGTACTCTGATGATTAATGAGGATTGAAAGTTCTTCTTCCATGTCTTCACTTTCACACAGTAATAGATATAGAGAGAAGTCCTTGCATTTATGGGGTCCACAATGAAATGCTTGATTAAAAGGTTTAAATTACGCTAACGTGCAAGATAGGAACATAAATTTGGAAATATTTAATAGCCGAATTTCAGGCTCTCCTCTAAAGAGGTCTGATAAAGAGACTTCATAACTAAATTTACAACAAAATACATGACACAGATACACAAAAAAACATACTCGAGTATTTCTTCCTTGGTAGCTATGTTTCCATTCACCATCTTCTGAATGATGAGAGCATGATCCTCCTCAGAAACATGTTCTCGAGAGACTAGAGGAAGAAAGTCTGTTGGCTGAGTATTTAAGTCTTCTCCCAACCATGGGTCTGCAGCAATCTCTTCCAGAGAGGCCCGCCTCTCTGGTTCTCGAATCAGCATCCGAGCAATCAGTCTGGGGAAGAATAAAATAAAAATCAGTTGAAGTGAAAATGTTGTGATAAATATTGCATGCAATTCATTTGATTAAAATATCTTTCAACTTTCTCGTACTTCATTATTTCTAAGCTGTTCCATGATATCTAATGCAATCTGTTTATGCAGTAATGACAGCTCAATGAAGATATTTTACAACACAGGCAGTATCTACGTATAAGAACAAAACCAAATGAACATGTGAAACATAGTAAATCTATACTAATAATAAATCTCTAGCCGAAATTTTTCTGGTAATTTTCGATTTTTCAAAAATAATTGGTCCTAACATATATAATTAACCGCCCTGAAACCAGAAATCGTTTCTTTGAAATTTTTGTTTGCATGTCTGTCTATCTGTCTGTCTGGATGTTTGTTACCTTTTCACATGATAATGGCTGAACCGATTTATATGAAAATTGGAATATAAATTAAGTTCGTTGTAACTTAGAATTTAGGCTATATGGCATTCAAAATATTTTATTTAAAAGGGGGGTTATAAGGAGGGTTGAATTAAATAAATCGAAATATCTACCTTATTATTAATTTTCATGAAAAATATTATATAACAAAAGTTTCTTTAAAACTAATTTCCGATAAGTTTTATTCCATGCAAAATTTTGATAGGACTGATATTTAATGAGATAAATGAGTTTCAAAATTACAATAACGCCATCTAAGGCGGGTAATGAAATAAAAAACAAATGGCTTCGTCTATAAGGGGCCTTGGACAACAACAATCGAAAGCTATGAAACATAGCCTACAGAGAATGTTTCTGTGTTTGTATGAAGTAATATCGGAAGCTAAATTAACTGATTTGTATAATTAATTATTAATTCACCATTGGAAAGTGTAATTTCTCTAGATGGACATAATGCTATAATGTTATTACAGTAACTTCTGAGCGAATCGAGGACAGGTAAGATTAAAATAGCTTCTTATGCACAGAAAACTTGATAGGCATTCGTTTCCTTTATTTCCTAAAATAAGTTTTATGACCAAATGAGTGGTCTCTGGATCAATGATCGCATTTAATTTTTTAAATACAATTTAAGTAACATAATAAACGATTTACCCTTCTATTAAACACGAATGTTCCCTGGATCAAATGTCCTATTTTAATTATGTAATTACTTCATATTTATTTCTAACGGGTGCAGCGGAGTGCATTGGTACAGCTAGTATATTAATATACCTTTATAATATCTATTTCTACAACATTAATTTTAATTGTAACAAAAAATATACATGTTGTATTCTGTGATAAATGACATATTTTCAACATCTTCATGACAAATATTTGCCTCAATAAGAGACTGCTTTTCTGATTCCCTCATCATGGAATTTGATGTCCTGCAAGTTCAACTGCATTTTCATGGCTATCTTTATGTCACAGTAAATTTCAAGTCTGTGGCCATCACAGTGATATTTGATGGCAGAAAACAAGTGGACAGTTAGTTAACTTGGTGCTGGACCACAGCTATAAAGGGGGATGTTTCAAAATTTCCCATTGGAAGTGCTGAAGAGTTCCCAGTTGCAGCAACAGTGTGTGGCTGAACATTATCATCGAGAAGCAAAAAACCTCTAACAGCAGTTCTAGGTATTTTTTTTAATTAATGACACCCTCATGTTCAAATAGTGTACCGTAAACAGCTGCACTGATTGTTGAGCCCCATTGCTTGAAGTCAAACAACAGCACCCCATTATGAACCTGAGACACTGTATTTCTTTGTTCATGGAGGAGCATGGATTTTTGTATGTCACGTCACCAGTAACAATGTGTTAAAGGGATTCGTAATCATTCATAACACATTTTTGCAGCAACAACAGGGCAAAAGCCGGCCTTTGTGCCTTGTAGTCTTCTGTTAGTGCTCATAGTAGCCATTGTGTACACACCGTGTAAAAATTCATGAACCATCTTGGCACACATTGTAACTCTTCTGATTTTCAAAATTGCATTTACGAAGAATGTTTTGTTTTCTGGTGTGCTGCTGATGCAGGTCAGCCTTCTCTTAAAGTCATTTGTCATGAATGTCACAACTCGATCAGTTCTCTGAATTTTGGACACCACTTTGCTACACAATGATGACTCATTAAGCTATCTCCATAAACTTCCATCAGCTGACAATGAATTGGCGCAATAGACTCATTCTTTACAACAAATTACTTTGCAACAAATCCCATTAGTGTAACCTCAATTGAAGATCTGAGAATGATAAATGGATAAAGACAATTTTTTTTATGAAATTGAGATTTTAATACGAAACAACTATAGATCTTACTCCATCTATTGGTGTGAAATGGTAGTCAAATACTTCATACAAAAACTACTAGACAGCTCTGAATATTATCATTTTTCATATTTTCACATTTGTTAAGAAAGAGAAGTGGACAAAGACCAGACTTATCCTTGATAACAGATAATTCTGTAGGATCAAAAAATTAATCTTTACGCAGACTTACCCTGTACTCACTCTCCGCATGACACATGTGCTCGTGTCTGATACTTTTGCTGCTATGAAGAAAGGAGTGCTTGTGGATGAAATTAACTTGGATTAGTGTAATTATTTCAAGCAAACAATACGATCATTTTATAAACACTTCTAATACAGTGCTGAATCTAATGAATGAATGGTTCCATGCAAATAAACTAGCACTTAATGTTGATAAAACCAGTGCAGTCAAATTTAGTACACACAATAGTGCTCAGGTTTCCTACAGTATTCGATTAAATGGAACTCATCTCAAAGCATCTATAAGCACAAAGTTTCTTGGTTTAGAATTGGATAATCACTTGAACTGGAAAACGCATATAGAATGTATTACTCGTAAATTGAGCTCTGCCTGTTATGCATTAAGATCCTTATCTACTATTGGTGATATAAACTTACTTAAAATGTCATACTTTGCATATTTTCACTCTGTAATGAAATATGGATTAATATTCTGGGGTAACTCGTCTGAAGCTGAACACGTTTTTGTTTTACAAAAGAAAGCTATAAGAATAATGGCCGGTGTGCATAAAAGGACCTCATGTAAAAATATTTTCCGAAACTTAGAAATCTTGACTTTACCTTGTGAATACATTCTTTCCCTAATGATGCTGTATATTAAGAACCAAGATAAATTCAGTACTAATCAAGACATTCATCATTTTAATACAAGACATAAATCAGATCTTCATCTACCCTCTGTTAGTCTAAGCTGTTTTAAAAAAAGGAGTTCGCTATTCATGTATAACAGTCTTCAATGCACCGCCTAATTATCTTAAAGATTTGAAGAACAACGAGAAAAGGTTCAGAAAAGAATTAACCAAATTTCTACATTCTCATACCTTCTACACAATTGATGAATTGTTTATGCTTGTGAATTGAATTATTCTATTTAAATGACATGTACAATTTTATATAGCTCAACTAAAATATGTTTTTATATTGACTTAATTTGTTTACTATGTATTGTATTTTTTGTTTAGCATAACTGATGAATTGCATGTACTGTAAATTGAATAGTATACTGTATAGGTCAACTGATGAATTGTTTAAGCTTATAAATTGAATTAATCTACTTCATATGAATTGTATAGCTTAACGAAAATAAGTTTGTAAATTGAACTAATTTGATTGTATATGTTTGTATAGTTTGGCTGATGAATTGTATATGTTCTTAAAATGATTACTAGTCTGTGTAGCTCTACTGATGAATTGTATATAGACCTACTGTAAATTGAATGGTAATATGTATAGCTCAACTGATGAATTGTTTATGATTATAAATTGAATTAATCTACTTGATATTAATTGCACAAATTTGTATAGCTTAATGAAAGTATGCTACTTTGTATTGTATATCTTTGTATAGTTTTGGCCGATGAATTGTATATGCTTTAAATTGAATAGTAATCTATATAGCTATACTGATAAATTGTTTGTGTTTGTAATTTGAAGTAGTTTGCATGATATGTATTATCAATTTTTGTATATCACAACTGGTTGAATTGTTTATGCCTTAAATTTAATTAAATTGTTTTGTATTATAATATAGCTCAACTTATGAATGATCGTTTGCGTTTGTACATTTAATAATCTGATTGGCTATGTATTGTATACTTTTAGTAGAGCCATCGATGTAGCTCAGTCGGCAGACTCGCTGGGCTGCTGATCCAGAGCTGCGTTCGGGCTTGGGTTGGATCCCCCTTTGGACTTTGGTTTCTTCAGAGGTTTTCCCCAGCCGTGGGACTGAAGCCGGATGGTCTATGGCGAGTCCTTGGCATCAACCCCTTTGATTTGATTACCTGGTTGGGTTTTTCCGAGGTTTCCCCCACCGAAAAGGTAAATGCCGGGTAATATTTTGGTGAATTCTCGGACCTCATCTCATCTCACTACATCTCGCCAAAATGTAAAAAAATTGTACAAAATTGTAAAAATTGTAGAAAATTACTAAATTGTAAAACTATAAAAATTTGTAAAAATTGTAATTGTAATATTGTAAAATGTTGACATGTTCCACATCTTAAAGCTTCATTGCTCATGTAAGATCTATGGAATAAAATAAATGAATGAATGAATGAATGAATGAATGAATGAATGAATGAATGAATGAATGAATGAATGAATGAATGAATGAATGAATTAGCTGGAAATCTGTATGATTTGCCATTGTCAATAAGTAAAAAAAAATAAATAAATAAATAAATAAAATAATAATAAATAAATAACAAAACTGGGTGATATTTTGAAGCCTGAGAACTTCATTCCTCCAGTATATAAGCACGATCATATTCGTAAAGTAGGTGTGGATAGTAAAGAAAAGGACACACAAGGACGCAGAGTGACAACACTAGCATATGAATATGTGTTGTTTCCTGACAGCAGACATTAATATTTTGGTAAATAATACCGTATTTATAGTTTTATATGCACATGTTGTCTTGAAATAATTTGAGTTCTGTACTTGAGTTTGAGAACTGGATACGTTTATTGCTTATATTTGTTAAAAATAATATAAAGGGAATTAGTTAATTTGTACTAAAATGACATAAAATCATTATTTTCTTTAAGCTAAAACACATTAAGTAAAAATATTAAGGTAAATAGTATTTTAAGTTCACATTTTTGTAATTTTTGTATTGAATGAAATTCAGAATTTTGATTGAGAGGGAGAACTGGATAACTCCATTGTCATTTTTATTAATAATGCATTGGAGATTCAATTGATGTTTACTTTAGTGTATAAAATGTTAAAAAATATCTGACATATTCCAATGACTATTAAAACATTTAGAGAATGATGAAAGAAAATGATGAAAACAGTTTTTCTCGATTTTCTCAAATTACTGTCTTGGTTTTTATCCACTTATCATTCTCAGGGTCTTGAATTGAACTTGGTTTTAGCACCATCTTAGTTACAGCAACTGTCATTGAGAAGTACGATTTTGATCTGTATTCGCGATTTATTATTTTTTACGACACATTTTTAATAAGCACCTCGTTGATAGCGACATTTAGCAACAATGTAATTCTTTAAAAATCCACGTTCTACGTACATTAAACAGAAACTGTCACTGCTAGAAATTCGCAAGTAGTGTGTTTTAATTTGCTGTGACAAAAGAACTTTACAATCTAAGAATTGAAATTCTAACAGTAGAGGTTTGTCCTACATTAAACAGAGACTATAGTTGAGAGGAATTCTCAGATAGCCGGTAAAGTGATTATGACCCAATACATCATCATCATCATCATCATCATCATCATCATCATCTATGGCTCTTCGGCCCGTTTTCGGGCCATGGCCTCCCCAATTCTTCCTCTCTATTATTCTGTCCTTGCTGCCACCTTCCAGTTCCGCAATTGCAGCAAACTGGTAGTATCTTCTTAAACCACATCCTCCTGTCTATTCCGTGGTCTTCCAACAGGTTTTTTTCCTCCATATTGCCCCTCTAAAGTTCTCTTTAGTATCCTTCCCTTCTCCATCCTGACTATATGTCCTGCCCATTGCAGTCTCCTGATCCGTATGAAAGTTGACAAAGCTATATCATTGTATACGGTGTAATTCATGATTATATCAGATTCTTCATTTTCCTTTCATTACAACTGGTCCAAATATCCCCAACACCTTTCTTTCGAAGTTGTCAACTGCATTCTGTGATTTTTTTTGTGAAAGTCCAATTTTCACTTCCATATATAATTATACCACAGATCATTGTTTTATGCAGTTCAATATTCGACTTCTCCAATTGGCTCCACAATATCTAATTACAGGGATAAGTGAATAATATGCTTTATTAGCGACTTCAATTCGATTCTGAATTTCTATATTCTCTTCAATGCCATGCGTGATGGTAACACCTAAATATTTAAGAACCAATACAGTTTTCAGTTACTGTGACAAAAGCATTTTACAGCCCAAGAACTGGAATTCTAAGAAAAGAGTGTGGTGTGTGAGGTAGACGAAACTCTTCCTTCCATCATTCCAGCAATCCATTACAAATAATAACAGACCAAGTTATGTACGGTACTGTAATCCAGACAATCAGTTCAGACTGTAAATTCAGAATTTAGTTTCCAAACAGGTGTTATACACAGTACAATGAAGCAAGGTGCGAAGTAAAGAAAGTTTTAGTGAGGAAGATAAAGTTAATGTTATAAACAAACTGACAGTGGTAAAATGAAAACTATTATGTGCCGGAATTTCATTTGATTAAGGAAGAGTTAGAATAATTTACAGACGCAGTATTTTGTAAAAAAAAAAAAAAAAAAAAAAAAAAAAAAAATAATAATAATAATAATAATAATAATAATAATAATAATAATAATAATAATAATAATAAAATTAATAAAATAAAAATAAAAAAATAAAGATTTCAACCCACATTCTTAACTGTGCGTACTGTATGTATTTTAATTATTGTAGATTACAATATTTTACTCCACATTTCACTACTTTCTACAATCCAGTACGGTATTTTTATGTTAAAATAATAAAGTCAAAAACAATGTAAATTATTTTAAAAAGTTATAGTACTCTAGGCCTAAACTAGTATAAAATTATAATGCTGTACAAAATACGTAATATTGTAAAAGTACCACTACTTTGAATTTTATTTGTTATATTTATTTTAATTTTCACTCATAGCGACACTTGTTTATTGCAACATCACTTCTTAAGACCCTTAAATCATGCTGTAACCAAGTTCAACTGTAGTAGTATGTTAATTGTTATGTTTTATTTAACGACGCTTGCAACTGCCGAGGTTATATCAGCGTCGCCGGTGTGCCAGAATTTTGTCCCGCAGGAGTTCTTTTACACGCCTCGGGCATAGAAGGCCAGCGCTATACCAACTGTGCCAACTAGGTCAACGAACAACTGTAGATGATCTTGTACATAAACTGTCTGAAAATCTGTTGTGATACAACTTTGTTATTTCTTCCCGTACATAAGATACATTTCTTAATACATACAGGCTACAGGGGGGAAAGGAACTGGCCACCCTACCCCATTTATCTTCTTATCTAGATGCTTCATAAGTGGTGCTTTGTTGGTAACACGAGATTCAGACCTGTCTTCGAACAGTTAACTAAACAACAAACAATACATATACACGTATGTCTAAGTACCTTTTACATGCATCTGATACATGAACAGGAATAGTATATTTGCAGTCCATAATCATGGTGAGAGTTTCACTGTCATTAGCTTCCTGAAAAGGTGCCTGTCCACAAACCAGCATGTACAGGATAACACCGAGAGACCATACATCTGCAAAAAAATTAACATTGCCATCAAAATTTTACGTAAATAGTTTGGGATGCTGATTAATAAATGAGCAAATGGGTCATATGAGGTAAAATAATGCAAGTCACTTTGTTCAAATAAATAATGCACTACAGAACAATTATTAAGTTTGGTGAGTTCTTGATACGTCTTAAATAGAACTAAAAAAAGCAGTCTGAGTTTTCTATTAAATTAAAAATTCTATTATACGGAAGCCTAAGATTAGTAAAAAAACAAAAATGCAGATATGTAATTCAATCATGGTACCGACTACATTCTGTTTGATGGTAGAGGAATGCCAACTGAAGGACATGGTCATGTTCTAAGAATGGGAGAGGAAAGAAAAGCGAAAAAAATCTTTCAAATAAAAATAGAGGGACGATTTGGATGAGGAGGACCCTGCTTAACATGGGAGGAGAGAAATGAGAGAATTGGACAAAGACATGGAAACACAATTGGGCAAATTAAAAGATTATGTGAGAATAGACTGAAATGGCAGAAATGGATAGGAAGAGGTTACCTCAATGCTTTGGCTGAAGGAAAAGAAGAAGAGTTCTAGGTACTAAACAATCCTGACTCATCTGTCTGATAAAAGCAAGCAAGTTTTGATGACATAATTTGACACGATAATAAATAATGTTAGTAATTTTTTAATAATAATTTTGCTCTATGCTCGAGATACTTCGCGTATTTATGTTGCTACTTATTCATAGGTTCATAAGTAGCTCTCACACATAATTTAACCGTTATGCATGTCGCAGGTAGTGTCATTAACAACAATATGATAAAGTACTTTATTGGTGTGAGGGGAATTGAAGTGTCCAAAGAAAATCTGACACCATAAATTTGAACTTTGCTCTTCAATGTTGAAAGTTGATGCATGATGTGTCTGGAAAATTTTCCATCTCCGTATATCTATAAAATACAGTTAATTTCAGAATTTCAGGTATTTACAAACTTTGGAGTACCACATATGCTGTTTAAAATTCTGTTGAAATAAAACATCTGATTTTCCTTCAAGTGCCCTGCCATCAGACGTAGAATAATGATCCAATTTACTTTGTAAAAATTTGACACAAAAAACACTTTCCAAAGTGAAGAATGAAATGTTCTAATTCTTCCATGCTTCAGTAAGAACTGTTCTCAGTATTACCATCTTTGTATATGATAAACAAGGTCTCATCAGGGAGAATTAAAAACAAGATGCTGAAAAATTTCTCCACATAACAACAAAGAAAACAGAGTCAATACACAGATAATTCACATTAGCAAACAAGAGATCAATACAATAATTACTAGTGGTAGGGTTGTTCACATTTTACAATGGAAAGAAGCAACTCAAAATAGTGAATTTATAAAGGATACAATGATCTGGATACAACACGTTGAATTTTACTAATTACTGTAGAACTGAAAAGACACTATCACTATCACTAGTGATGAATATTTACTAAATGTAAGCATACTACTTTAAATAAAGAAAAATCAAAAGTATGAGCTATGTAAACAGAAAGGAAAATGGCTAAGGCCGACACTTGCCATTAACACAGTGCACAAACGTGTATTCTTCTATTTGGGTGACATTCTTGCAATTCTTAATGCTATCTTCATTTTACATAAACCAAATTTCTTAATTTTACGATTCTTTGTAAGAATTCATTTGGAAATTCTGTATGTTTTAGACATCTAATTTACTCAATGAAATCCAAAGGTTTTCATTAACACAGCTTGTTTATTTCATCACTTTATTTTTGTTATGCATAAAACTTGTACTGAACTGACCAGTTTTTTTTTTTTTTTTTCGGGTAGTGTACAGTTTATCCAACCAAATATCTTGGAAATCTTAATCAAAGTTTCTGTAGCAGCTTCAAATTAAAAAATAAGGCTGTATCAAATGCATATGCTCTTCTTTATTTAATTTCATTCTCTGCATGAAATATACAAATACATGCACTATATATAAAAACATATGCAGGATATAATTAGACACTATACGAAATACATCTATCATCATCTGCTGACATTTGCGAGAAATTACAGAATAAAATTTCTCTGCTACCAACAGAAAATCGTGTAGCACAGCAAGTTCATAAACTATGAAGAACCACTCTGCACAAATTGCCCAATGATTCGACTTGTACTTTACAATTATCTTTTAAAAGAAATACACAAAATTCTCTGTCATACAGTATTACAGTAATCTACAGGTGTAACAGAAAGTGCCTTATATACATACAGCATAATTCAAAAGGCTTGACTTGAATTTCAGGAATATGCATAAGACTTAAATAACACAACATCTGACCAGCAACCCAAGTTCTTCAGATTAAAAACCCTGGTATGGGCTATTACAGATTGCCACATCTACACAGGTGAGTTAGTATGTAAGTTACAAATCGAAGTAGTGACTTGCATAGAGTGTTTTATTAAGACACCTGAAGTTATCACAGCTAGATGCCAGTATTATCCAGGTGTCAAGATGATCAATGTACAAGCGAAATAAAGAAGCAGCAGTTGCAAGACTGTAGGACCTCTGCACAGGTGTATCATTGTCGAGTAGTGCTCCATTGTGTGACTTTTCTGGGCAAAAATTCTGGCAGCAAAGACTATTCATAAAGAAATGCTGTCACATTTAGTGAGCATTGCATGCCACCTCAAGTTATCCACAATTGGGTGCAGAAGTTTTCTGTAAGGTATACAAGTATCTAACAATGAGTCGACCGGTCAGTGGAGATTCCCATGGAGACAAATGTGCAACAGGTTGGTGACTTGATACAAGCACACAGGATGAAGGGGACGATATGCTAGACAAAATAGGCACAAGTGATAAGTACATCTTTACTAGCCAGACTCTAAGTGTGCAGCAATGCTCAGATCAAGTCACCAATGGTATGCTCATGTAGAGGTGCCACCATCTTGCAATTGCTGTTTCTTTGTTTTGCTTATGTCCATATCAATAATACTGGCATCTAGGGTGATAGACTCAGGCATCTCATTAAAAATGTACGTCACTACTTCCATAAAATTGTAACTTACTTACTGACTCTCCCTTGTAAAATATTTTGCAGATTTGGTAATGATAACACAGTGCTAAAATAATTATGCATTACTTGTATTATTCACGTGCTTATAATTATGTCACCTATTCATTAAATTTTAAGAACTGAAAAAAGTTGTGTCTGATAAATAATACCTTATAAAGAGAAGCTGGTAGTCCCTGTACTATCCACTGCTCATGACAAAGTTTCTGGAAGAAATTCACCTTCAAGCATATCCAAGAGATTTAAAAGTGAATGCATTTTATTACTAGATGTTATAAATTTACCAATACATGTATTTTATTCAGGTGCTAGCTCATTTATGGGCAAATTACTCTTATTAAACAGGTAAAGATAACTGCTACAGACATTGTGAAGGCACATGGAGGCCATTAGAGTAGAAAAAGCTCCATCTTTTTATAGCCTCGATACTAGAATGAGGTGGTGTTGTCAGAATCACGCTCTGACCACGATTTTACTCGTAGGAAAAACCTGATATTCAATTTGACAAGAGATTGAGTGGACATCTGGTTGTTCTCCCTAATGTGGCATTTGGTTATCATGCCACATTGTTTTTTTCCTTATTTTTCCTCTTTCCTTTATCTTTTCTATCTTTATACCTTTTCGCTTTTATTTTCTTTTATTCTAATTTTTATTTTATTTATTTAAGTTTTCTTCTCTATTCAGTCACTAGATGGCAGTTGGGTCTATTCCCTGTATTTTGTTCCTGATCGGGATTGCCTGGTTGTGAAGTTAACTGGAAAGGAGCTTTTTTGTTGGTTAGTTTGAATTTGTAACATATTTACCTTCCTGGAATTTTCTTCTTGTTTTATTAGTGAGCACTTGTCATGAGGTCTGGAAATTCTTGTCCAGGCTACCGTCGGGTAACGTTGATTGCTCCATATGTAGCAGAGCTGAGTATTATCTACGCTGTCACTGAGTAACGTGGATCGCTCCATATGCAGCAGAGTTGAATACAGTGAGGTGAAGGGCAGATGGATTTGGAGTGTGGAATTTTGTTTGTTCTGGTGAGGTGTTACAGTTACGATAGAAAACTTAATCTATGATTTGTAAGGAACGTTATTAGTCAGATTGAGCATTCGGTTTTCTTGTTTTTTGGCAGACTATACCATGTTATTGGGATTTTGGTTGTTTTCTTTTGGATACACAAATTAAGACTGATTGGGAAGATTTATATGCCATATTTGTAGACTGTGCGTTGTGTTACTAGTGACTTTGCCTTGGATACTTGAGTGCTCGAAGCTATAAAATAAATAATGCACAAATGAAAAATTATATTTGTGCAAATTGCGAAATGCTTGTGCAATATTATAAATAATTGTGCAGAAAGATAAAATTAATAAAGTATGCAAAAACAAAAAGTTACATAATTTGTTTCTTGGAGTTTTATTACTTTCAATCTATCTTTTTTTTTTATGTAGGTTATTTTACGACGCTGTATCAACATCTCAGGTTATTTAGCGTCTGAATGATATGAAGGTGATAATGATGGTGAAATGAGTCCGGGGCCCAGCACCGAAAGTTACCCAGCATTTGCTCATATTGGGTTGAGGGAAAACCCCAGAAAAAACCTCAACCAGGTAACTTGCCCCGACCGGGAATCGAACCCGGGCCACCTGGTTTCACGGCCAGACGTGCTAGCCGTTACTCCACAGGTGTGGACTTCAATCTATCTTATCACATTCTAGATATACTTATATAAGTAAATCATTAGACGTAGGTATGTTTAGAATCAATTACTGCTGAATTTACATCACATTAAAATATGTTATTTTAGGGGCACTCTAAACATTGAAATTTTTTATTAGTAGGCTCTTTAAGATTTATTGTTAGCAAAGTGTGCTATCTCTTTTTACTGATAGAAGGTTTCTAATTCCAGTTTTTACAAGATTTATGCAACTAAATCCTTGCTCACAATTTACAGTATACGACTGAATTATATAAATCAATTAGAAGAAATTGTTCACTTAACTTACATGAATTGCACCAACTCTTTGAAATCAATTCCTGAACATGTATTGCTCAATACCTTCTTGAACATTGCCCAAGCTATTAGCATTTCAAGAAACAAGTCGAAATATGCCCATCACCTTATTGAAGAAGGCCATGAATTATGTAATATAAAAGATGCACTAAAAATCATTAAAGTCACTAACAGTCCCATAATAGACACGGCAGAGCAATATTACATCGCAATGAGTTTTAATAAAGGGAACCAACTTTTAAACGAGCAAATAGTTAACCCCAAGAACCCATTATTCAATTTATTTAAATTAGTTTAAAAAAATCAGACCACACCATCTCAGCTTATGACATCACATCCCCCCCCCTCCCCACATTACTTCCGGTTCCGCCAGATGTACATTAGGATAAGAACCACTGTGAGCATCGAACGATTCTCATTCATAGCCTGGCCAACGTCGAGCACGCAACATGTCCAGCCATTGTACGTAAGTCACTAGTTTAATTCAATGCATTTAACCATCAGCATATTCATATACGTAACAACAAATTTTATGTTCGCAGTGTAAAGGCTTGACTGATAATCAGACGGTGACATTCATGAATATGTAATAAACCAACCACAGCAACCACAGGAAAACAATAACCAGGTATCAATGTAACTTACATTACGCACCACATTCGATTATGGTAAAGTGCTCCGATATGTGAAAAGTGAACAAACAACCAGGAACCTTGGTGCAATAATAACGAATCAACATAAAGAATTTTAACATTTTAATAGTGAATATCTAAGTGTAAGGTTACAACTCTTCAAGTAAATGAATAACTGCATTTGACCACACAATACGTCAAGAAAAACCCCAGTGTTCCACAAATTGATGGATAATTGCAGCAGATAAACAAATTTTAAATGTTAGTAATAAGTGTGTGTTTTTAATTTTTAATTTTTAATCATTAATTATCTACAAACAGATTGTTTTATATGTGACATGAAATTACCAGGGTACACATTATATGTTTCATTCACACAGGTCATGTGCACCTATTTGAACATGTAATTAGGCAAATTCTCATACATTTGAAAATGGCACATTAGTGCCGAAAACGTTTATGTTATAATTAATCACATAATATTAGATAAGTATAGACGGTATATTTCAATTTTAACATTGTATTACAACCTGCTTATCAGATAAATCATACAACATGAAATTATCATACAACATGAAATTATTAGCATTTCATTTAAATTCAGATTATATTAGGAATATTTATTTTTCAGTCACTGACTTTACTGCAATATATGTAAGGTACAAAACCTTTACACTAGGTACATGTTTTAAAAATCATATGAATGTTTTCATTGGATTATGCCAACATCATCAGATACGACATTCATTCTGGCAATATCATTAGTCTCTACAATTACAATACATATTAAATGGCATACAGAGTAATAAAACATACTAAAAACCAACATAATTAAAATACAAAATATCATTCTTGTGTGACTGCCCTTATTGTCAATAGTTAAAAGTACACGTGTGAATTACAAAATATATATATATATATTGTAATTCACATGTGTAATTTTATATGTGTGTGTGTGTTTTTTTTTTTTTAATGTCTTTACTGAACAACATGCTCCATTACATATTACATGTCTATTTGTGCTTAGAAGACTGCTATTTCCTTACAATTAGAGATGAGACAGAGTGTCATAATTCTATATGGTCTTGATAATTTTATTTACTATTCTCCATATTTGTGTTTCCATATTGCTACACACTTTGTCTACTTTCTAAATCTACCTCTTGTATGAATTTACAATATTCCTTGAAGTATTTGGATATGAGATCAGGTCTGTTGGGTGGCCACCTTCGAGAGAGAGAGAGAGAGAGAGAGAGAGGGAGGGAGGGAGGGAGGGAGGGAGAGGGAGAGAGGGAGGGGAGAGGGGAGGGGGTTGGAGAGAGAGAGAGAGAGAGAGTGTGTGTGTGCGTGTGTGCAAGTCTTCACAAGTAAAATAATAAAAAATAAAAATAGAAAAAACTGCATATTGTAAAATGTGAAGAGATGGTTAATTTATGGTCGGTATCTAAATACTGTAGTTGTGGTAAAATATGTAATAAGGTGCAAGTCAGCTGTTAGGTTTAATTAATGTAGATGTGTGTATTCATTGGATGTTGGTTGTATGAAAGCTATGTGAAGACATACTGCTAATCAACATAAAATAATCTAACATTGAAATATATCGTCGGACACAAAGACATCTACAATAATTTTGAACAAGCACTCAAGGCAAACCTACAAGCCATACACCATGATGCACACATATCTAGACAGTGGGAAGATGTGCACCAATAAGAAATAAGAACACGAACATAAACAAATTCGTTAATATAGTTCAAATACTGTAATTGCATCTCTTCACATTTTACAATATGCAGTTTTTTCTATTTTTATTTTTTATTATTTTACTTGTGAAGACTTGCAAACATACACATATATTGTAATTCACACATGTACTTTTAACTATTGACAATAAGGGCAGTCACACAAGAATGATATTTTGTATTTTAATTATGTTGGTTTTTAGTATGTTTTATTACTCTGTATGCCATTTAATATGTATTGTAATTGTAGAGACTGATTATATTGCCAGAATGAATGTCGTATCTGATGATGTTGGCATAATCCAACGAAAACATTCATACGATTTTTAAAACATGTACCTAGTGTAAAGGTTTTGTACCTTACATATATTGCAGTAAAGTCAATGACTGAAAAATAAATATTCCTAATATATTACAAACTTTTCTGAAAATCAATCAAAATGAATTGCAAAAAAAAAATTCAGATTAGTTCAAACATCTCTGATTTCATTTTCTTTATTACCAGCTTCGTTTCTGAAGTCTAATGTGGTGGTCGCATTTTTGCACATTTACATTCAAAGTTTGTTGCATTTTTAGAAGTTGAGTAGCAAAATGCGACAAATGCGATTGTGGCTTAAACCTTGAGTGCTCAGTCTACCTATCTTGCCAAAAGGATTACTTACCCCTCTGCAGCCTAGTTTGTGTGTTTCTTTCTATGTGTTATGCTTACCGGTGCTTGCTCATATTATATTAAATATTCATATTAGTTAGGGGACCAATTATCATGAGAGAGAGTTTATGTTAATCTCTTTTAGTATTAGGTTTATACTCTCCTCCTGCTCTCAAGAGGTCGGAAGAGTTTTTAGTAACGTTTTTATGATTTTGTTATCTGTTTCCTGAGTGGAGAAGGGGAGAAAATTGGTTTTTTTTTTTTAATGCCACAGGTGACTTGGTATTTATTAATTATTAAAGTGGCTCTTAGTAAGAATTGTTTATGGTGTTGTTATTGATATGACATAATTAAGAACATTAAATCCAGTGTGTGATGGGCAGAGCATGTAGCATGTATGGGCGAATCCAGAAATGCATATAGTGTTAGTTGGGATGCCAGAGGGGAAAAAGATCTTTGGGGAGGCCGAGGTGTAGATGGGAGGATAATATTGAAATGGATTTGAGGGAAGTGGGATATAATGGTAGAAACTTGATTAATCTTGCTGAGGATTGGGACTGATGGAGAGCTTATGTGAGGGCAGCAATGAACCTCCAGGTTCTCTAAAAGCCGTAAGTAAGTTGTTATTGATAATTGTTACCACAAGACATCTCACCGAGGCTTCTGTTTACCTCAACATACCTATGATCCGTGGACACATGTCACACCAGAATTGAAAATACTTTAACATGCATCAAAAGTGAAAAAGAAAATTATGCAAGTGGACAGCTTGTTCAAATGAAGTTATAAAGCTACAATGCACAATAATGATTACGAATAAATATTGATATAATTGCAGATTTTCTGTTCGTATTTACTCCTTTCACAAGCATCACTCCACCAGCACTTCTTACATTACAGATTTCTAACCACTCAATCCTCATTCTCATAAGTATATTATGGAGAATTGCTCCGAATCAACAGACATAATACGGTTCATTCTCTCATCGCATCTTCAATCCATCAGAATGCTTCCTATGAGGTTTATGAAGAGGTTAGTTGCGTCTCTTCTGATGGCTCTACTAGACGTGCTGATATAATTGATCAGTAGAAGGATAAGGGTGTCATTCTTGATCCCACAATCTGTTTTGAGATGCATGAGCAACAGCCACAAGAGGTGTGTCATGAAAAGCAAGTCATATGTGAGCTTTATTGTCAGTATCTCGGAGCACAATACCACATCACACATTGGACAGTTTTTGGACTCATGTTTGGTGACTGTGGCACGATCCCATGAGAAACTTTAAATCAAGTTAAACAATTTAAAATTTCTGATGCAATGATTGATACCATAGGACCTCATGTGTTAAAATCATCCTTAGCTATAATTAGTAATCATTTGTACCCAAGAAACCTTTATTGTAAATGATTTCCTATGTTTTCTTATCATTTATCTTAATGGTTTTTTTTTTCAAATTGTCACATACATAATATTGTTTTTAATCACTGTTCATTGTGGATTGATTAGTAGGCCAAGCTATTGAATCCTTATTTACGGCAGTTTTGTTGATATTATATTATTCTCCTTCATTATGCACTACTCTAATTTTATTATTATGTTTAGGTATTTAACTCTATATTCTAATAGATCAGTTATCGACAAAATTATATTTTTTGAGAGTGGTATGCCCTCTTTTTGAGCTATATATTGATTACCAATGATACATAATTTACGAGGGGCTACATTTTAATGATCACAGTAGTAATGCAGTCAATAATGTAAGATATTATGCATAAAAAACTAACAAGTCTTCGAAATAATGCATAATTATTTATTTAAAACTACATGATCATTACAGAATCCACACAATGTTTCAACTGCAGCATAACCTCGGGTGTCACATGGTGAATTCAGAACACATGGTCCCTATTCGACAGTTGTTTTACTTGGATCAAGGCACAGGCTTCCAAAGCTATGATCAAATCTTATGTTCCAGACTGTGAATATCTCTTTAGCAATGTACAACTTACCAACAGCAGGTGCATCGTATGAGTCCCCAAGAAGAATTTCAGGAGCTGAATATGCCAGAGAACCACATGATGTCTCCAGTTTCTGACCTGGGTTGAAACGATTACTGAACCCAAAATCAGTGAGTTTCACCATGCCAAGACGCTCAAAAAACACTACATTCTCTGGTTTTAGGTCTCGGTGAACTACATGAAGCCTGTGGCAATAGGAAATTGCACGGACTATCTGACGAAAATATTCACGAGCTACTTCTTCTCCGAGACCTCCATCATGCCGCATGATGTAGTCGTAAAGGTCTCCACCATCACCCAATTCCAATATAAGATAAAGCTTAGTTTGTGTATCTATAACTTCGTATAAACGTACTACATTTGGATGTTGGACTAGTTTCATACACCTAACCTGTAAATTGAAAGAATTATTTTAAAACAAGACATTCAAAAATACGTAATAAAGTATCTAATGCAAGAAATGACTAAGATAATGAATGTGTGTGTGTCTACATTAAATAAACATTATTCAAACATTTATGTCGATTTGAAAGACAGTGCACATAAATTTCAATATTTCCACATCTCAGAATGAAGAAAACAATGAGGCCTTTGTTTTCAATAAAGTTTTCATTTCTTTTCTTTATTTATTTATTTTTGCAAAAAGTACTTTTAGCATTTTCTGAAAAGTATTTTAACACTGACTTTCAACTTTTCGCACTGAATGTTGTTTCCCACCAGATGTCACATGGAAATAATCACAACTGATCAATAAAGTGCTTCAAATGATAGAATGACTTTTTTGATTAAGAAAGCGTACAAATTAAATAAATTTCTTCAACAATTATTTTATTGATAACTATATGAAACAATTAAGAATTAAATGCAATTAAAATTGCGGACATCAGGGTTTGAACTGTAGACCTCTAGATCTGCAGTAGAATGCTGTATCACTGAGCTTGAGCTATACCATCGCTTGTTTTTAATGTGGTCAAGTTTCACTATTACAATGAGTGGCACTTTATTTATTAATGTTGATAAGTTGTGATCATAGCCATGACCATAGAGATACACAAATGAAAGTATTTCTTCCTGTATTTTCAAGGAACTTAGAAGCGATAATAGTAGTTTAAGATATATAATTCACTAAAGCTTTGAATCATACTGTATATGTTAGATTTAATAGAATTATAGCATATATATATATATATATATATATATATATATATATACTATATTATTATTTACATCCTGTAAGAGAATGAAATACAAAATAACATATTTCCCTCCTGACAAAACATTATTTTCTTCCAATACACACAGTGCCTTCTAGAAACATTTGAACGTCATGCTGTGCAATGCTGTTATACCTGATGTAAAAAAATGTTTGACGCTCTTGATCTCAAATTCAAGATCTTGTAGTTAAGTTCTTGTTCCAGAGAATCCCTCAATATACTCTTGTTTGTAATAAAACTACAAGGTTTTACTAATAGAATCAAAACACTAATGACATTTAACATTTAAGTATGCGATATTTGCAAAACAATTTTTGCACTTATAATGCTTTGTAAGTAGAAAAATATTAGAAATTATTACAATATACAGTCAACTCTGGATATAGTAAACTCGGTTATAGTGAACATACAGCTATAGTGAACCTAAATCGTTGGTCCCGACTCACATACATTAATATTTTCGTTTATAGTGAACTCTCACTTCGGTTATAGTGAACCTTAAAAATTGAAGTTTACAAGACTTTTATCCTGACAAATTCTTATTTGAAGTCAGACCTTCTTGTATAAAATTGAAAGAATGTGTTGAGAACAACTTTCTGAATTTCTTACTCCTTTAGTCAAAGGACAACGGTAGGATTAGTGATTCCTAGACAATGAGCTGTACTGTAAATCCAGGCAATGTGTGACGACCTTGTCTCACTCCATCATCGAAGGGTTGCCATTCTGTTCTCTACTCTACTGTTATTTCTAATTCTCCACCGTCGAAAGGTTGCCTTTTGTTCTCAGAAACATTTCCATTTTTACGGATAGCATGCAAACAATGGAAAATGAAATTGTCTTCTTTTATTAAAAGGGGACGGACATTAAGTCCAGAGCATAAATGCAGGTAAAATTCCGATGGCTTTCAAACTCCAACTCCCTCTCAGTTTCCATTAAGTGATCCTGGAAATTCGAAGACTGAGTACGCAGTCACACCACAACAGCGTTTGTAATTTATACCAGATTAGTAATTTCTAGTGTTCGAACAGTGAATGTATGGTACAAAAAGTCGAAGCGTAAAGTGTTGTCTTTGGAAGATAAATTGGGGATCAGCAGGATCCGTGTATGCTTATCTACATAACAAATAATTAAATTGTTTCTCACATTTTATTGGCTTGAACGTTTTCGGCTCAAGAAGCCATCTTCAGAAAATTCTGCCTGAGAATACTGTACATATAAATGAGAGTTGGTACATACGTATTATGTGATATAATGTGAACAATAAGAAAGTTATGAGTCTCTGCTAAAAACAAAAAAAACTTAAAATTAATTAAAAAGCTAAAATAGGATAAAAGCTTATATAACCTGTGATCAATAAAATATTTAAAATATTAAATACAAAATGTTGTTCTGATTATAATTTGCTGAACTATCTGTTACTGAGGCTCCAGTATGGTGTCTTGAATGGAGACAATTCAACCGTAATACGGAATAAAATGTATCAAAGAGTGGATCAAAATAATACGTACATAATAGGAAATTACAAACTAATAACAATGAAATGTGCTTATGGCTTAATACTATTGAATCCTATACAAGCTCAATATAATAACATCAATATAATATTAGGTTACAAGCTTCGCGTGGCGAATTATGGACGCAAGCGCATGGAACAGT
This sequence comes from Periplaneta americana, assembly GCF_040183065.1. Taxonomy (NCBI): domain Eukaryota; kingdom Metazoa; phylum Arthropoda; class Insecta; order Blattodea; family Blattidae; genus Periplaneta; species Periplaneta americana. Next base: position 70,595,842 of record NC_091130.1, on the reverse strand, counting down.
TGCTATTATGTTTATGAAATGATTTGAGCGGGGTTTAATAAGTTATAAAAACAATTATTAATGTATCTAAAATGTTATCTTAAGTTACAATGAATGAAAGAAGTAATGAATGAACAAACTTACAATCATCTGTGTAGTTATGATGGTTCTGGAGTCTATGATGGTAGAGATGCAACTGTTGGGTGCACTTCGTTCACAGGTATTACTAAGCCTAGGTAACAGATGAAGGTGAAAGTTGGTTATAGACTTACAAGTAGGCACGTGGGTTGTGTGTATTCAGATTGAAAAGTGAGTTACGCAGATTGGGAACTTGTTCATACAAAAGCGATATGCCTAAATTGCATGCCCGGGCTATATGAAAGTATTCGGCTGCATTGATGTATGTGCTATTGTTTAAGGGGAGAATAATGTGCAAAGCCTCATTTATATTGGTTAATTTATGGCCTTCCTCGATTAGATGGGTGGCGAACTTAGACTTTCTCCTGTTATGCTTAAAGTCGGCAATACGTTCGCTGTACCTTGTTCTAAAGTTTCTACGAGTCTGGCCAATATATTTATATGGGCAGTTCTTGCATTGCAACATGTATATCCCTCCACTTTGATGTTTATCACTGGTGTTGAGCTTATTTGGAACAATATTATTTAATTTGTTATTTGTGTGGAAAGCTACACCAATGTCGCATCAATACTTCTTTCATTCATTATAACTTAAGATAACGTTTTAGACACATTAATAATTATTTTTATAACTTATTATACCCCGCTCAAATCATCTGCTCTTGCGTCCATAATTCGCTATGCGAAGCTTGTAACCTGATATTATATTAATGTTATTATATTGAGCTTGTATAAGATTCAATAGTATTAAGCCTTACATAAGCACATTTCATTGTTATTAGTTTGTAATTTCCTATTATGTACGTATTATTTTGATCCAATCTTTGATACATTTTATTCCGTATTACAGTTGAATTGTCTCCATTTAAGACATCATATTGGAGCCTAAGTCACAGATAGTTCAGCAAATTATAATCAGAATAACATTTTGTATTTAATATTTTTAATAGTTTATCAATCACAGCTTACATTACAAGCTTTTATCCTATTTTAACTTCTTAATTACTTTTGAGTTCATAATTGTTTTTAGCAGACTCATAACTTGCTTATTGTTCGCATTATATCACATAACACGCATGTACCAACTCTCATTAAGTATTCTCAGGCATAATTTTCTGAAGATGGCTCCTCGAGCCGAAAACGTTCAAGTCAATAAAATGTGAGAAATAATTTGATTATTTGTTATGTAGATAAGCATACACGGATTCTGCTCACCTCCAATTCAATGTATTAGATTATCGGTTCTCATCATGTCTCTTACATTTGGAAGATAAGGTGAATATTATACGCGAGATTGAACATGGTCTTTCGCAAGCGAACGTGGGTCGACAGCATAGTTTAAGTAAATCAACTGTCAGTAACAGTTTGAAAAACGAGGACAAAATTCTGAATGCTTTGCATTCAAGGAAATCTCACATTAAAAAAAATTGGTTATCTGACCGAGACGATTTTGACCAAGCATTACTAAAATGGTTTACTCTTCCGAGGTCTTTAGGAGTTTCTCTCAACGAGTCTGTACTGAAGACGAAAGCAGAGCATCTAGCCAAGTTACTCGACAATAATGAAGAATTCGTGTGTTCAGAGGGCTGGCTGAATAGGTGGAAACGACATAACATTATGGCTGGGAAGATTAGTGGACAAACGAAGTCTGGGGGATCGAGAAATGACGTCAGAGTGATTGAGTTCGGACTGGCCAAGATTCTGTTCCTGCTATTCGCCTGACGACATTTTTAATGGTAATGATACTGGTCTGTTCTACCAATTAACACCGGACAAAACATTAAAGTTTAGAGGGGAAAAATGTGTTGGCGGGAAAATGTCAAAAAACCGAGTAATGCTGTGGATATGTGCTAACACATCAGGGACAGAGAAGAGGAAACTGCTGCTAATAGGAAAATTTAGGAACCCGAGATGCTTAAAAAATGTGAAACACTTACCCGTGAACTATCAGTTCAATGATAAAGCTTGGATGACATCATCAATTTTCGAAACAGAACTTCGAAAGTAGGATCGAGAACTGACAGTGAAAGAAAGAAAGGTTCTGCTTTAGGTAGACAACTGCCCAGCTTATCCTCATGTTGAAAACCTCAGCAACATCAAGCTGGTTTTCCTGCCTCCCAACACCACGTCAGTCCTCCAACCCATAAATCAAGGTGCGATTCAGAGCTTCAAGTCATATTACAGAAGGGAAGTAACACTGCATTTAATCCACACCTTAGAATCAAAGCAGAACACATCAATAAATGTTCTGAATGCTGTTCGTTTTGCCAACAAAGCGTGGAGGAGTGTATCAATGGTCACTATACAAAATTGTTTCCAGATTGCTGGTTTGGCTACTGGATGTGTGGAGTTTGAAGAAGAGGATGATGTGCCCCTCAAGGACCTGCTTCAGCATATAACTGCTAATACTGAAGCTGATGATTTCATCGATGTTGACTGTGAAGTTTGTAACGAATGAGATCCCATCGGATGAAGCTATTGTCAAGGATGTGAAAGGCAGTTCCACTATGGAAGAAAATGAGGCTGAAGAAGACGAGGATGTTAATGAAGAACGTCTTCCAACAGTGAAAGAGGCATTTGATAGTATCAGGACTGTACTTAGAATATACGGAAAATGTAGACTCGAGTGTCGAAAAAGCATAGGCTCTAGAGAAGGACATAGAAAAAATGTTTACAAGGACTGTGTACACCAAGCAACAGCAGATAACAGACTATTTTCCACGTTAGGAATTGAAGTTGTAAGTTTTTTTTTTTTTATTTTGTAGCTTAATAAATACAGTATACAGTGTAATCCATTCCACAAAAATGAAATATTTTATTTTCTTGTTCACAATTTCATTCATTCCTGTCATTTAAGGTTAGGGGAGAGACACTTCGGATATAGTGAACGAAATATGTAACTCCGCAGAGGTTCACTATATCCGGAATTGACTGTACTATACATCAGCTATTTTATGCAAATTTGTGAAACATTAATATTATATATACAGAGTGTTCTGAAAAAAAAAAAGGTTTCAATATATAGAGAGGAGATAATATGCATCAAAACAAGAAATAAGAGTCCCACAAACATGGGTCCTAAAATTAATATCTTCTGAGACATGAGCAAATGTTTACATAGACTGTAAGAACAGCATATCTTCCACTGTGAGATCTTTGGCAAGAAACAAATGAGGAAACAGAATGCAACCATTTATCACAGTGTATTACACAGCATACCTTCGTTCGTGTTTATAACAAGAGGAAGCTTAAGCAAATGACAGTACGAGTTCGTAATTGTACTCATTCATTCATTCATTGTTCTGCTCAAGGGCAGGTCTTTCATTGCAAACCCCGCTTTCTCCAATCTTTCCTATTTTCGGTCTTCCTCGTTGTCCCTTTATATGAGCCATATATCTTAATGTCGTCTATCATCTGATATCTTCTTCTGCATCGAACTCTTCTCCTGTTCACCATTCCTCTTGGTGCATCCTTCAGTAAGCAGTTTCTTCTCAGATAGTGATTCAACCAATTCTTTTTCCTCTTCCTGATTAGTTTCAGCATCATTCTTTCTTCACCCACTCTTTCCAACACAGCTTCATTTATTATTCTGTCAGTCCACTTCACACGTCCTATTCTTCTCTATATCCACATTTCAAATGCCACTATTTGCTTCTCTTCACTTCTTCGTAATGTCCATCTTTCTGCCCCCATACAATGCCACACTCCATACAAAGCACTTCACTAGTCTCTCCCTTAGTTCTTTTTCCAGAGGTCCGCACAAGATGCTCCTTTTTCTATTAAAAGCTTTCTTCGCCATTGCTATCCTACTTTTGACTTCCTGGCAGCAGCTTATGATACTGTTTATAGTACATCCCAAGTATTTCAGGCTGTCCACTTGCTCTACTGCCTTATTTAGAATTCGCAAGTTTACCTTCTTTATTTTTCTTCTTATGACCATGGTCTTCGTCTTATTTGTATTTATCTTCATCCCAGACTGTTCACAGTTCTCATTTAGCTACAGTAGTATATCCCTTGGCTTAGTATCATCTCTTCTGCTAATAAGGCCATATCATCAGTAAATCTTATGCACTTTATTCTTCTTCCTCTAATGTTCTGAAATAGTTCTTCACTAAATCCTCCAAGTAGATGTTGAACAGGGTAGGTAATAAAGGGCAATTATATGTAAACTAATTCCACACTGTGGTAATTATTGCTGTAGCAGTCGGGTAGGTTAGTTTCGTATCTATTTAATGGGACCATATTTTGTAACATGGGTCCTAAAATTAATATCTTTTGACAAATGAGCAAAATGTTTACTATTACTGTAAGAGCAGCTTATCTTCTACTGTGAGCTCTTGGGCAAGAAACAAAACATGCTCTTATTCAACAGATACGAAACTAACTTGACTGGTACAATTTTTTTTGTTAGGTTATTTACAACGCTGTATCAACATCTCAGGTTATTTAGTGTCTGAATGAAGTGAAGGTGATAATGCCGGTGAAATGAGTCTGGGGTCCAACACCGATAGTTACCCAGCATTTGCTCATATTGGGTTGAGGGGAAAACCCCGGAAAAACCTCTACCAGGTAACTTGCCCTGACCGGGATTCAAACCCGTGCAACCTGGTTTTGCGGCCAGATGCGCTAGCCGTTACTTCAAAGGTGTGGACACTGGTACAATAATAATACTACTGCAGTAGTACGATTACGAACTCTAATGTACTGTAGTCTGCTTAAGCGTCCTCTTGATACAAACACAAACAAAAGTATGCTGTGTAATACACAGTGACAAATGGTTGCATTCTGTTTCCTCATTTGTTTCTTGTCAAAGAGCTCACAGTGGAAGATAAGCTGCTCTTGCAGTTATGTATGTATGTATGTATTTATTCACACTGCAGTGGGTATATACCCAGTGGCAGTGGTAACTAATTACACTCAATAATGACAATAATAAACTTATTAATTAAAATACAATTAATAATAATACTAATAATTAATACTAACAATAATTAATAATAATAATAATAATAATAATAATAATAATAATAATAATAATAACAACAACAACAGGGAATTTACTAAATTAAATGAAACGATCACTTAAAATAACATTTGAAATAAATCTAATTTGTATCTTAAAACTAAGATCGAACTAAAACCCACGAGTATGATATGTTCATATCTGCACAAGTACCTTTCAAATTACACTCATTTCGCTGTCAACTCACTCACTGCAATTGAACTACGACACATTTCACTGATTCTATCCTGATTTCACTAACACTTAAAAAAACAATTCACTGTTCAAATACTATGCACTGCCACTATAAACTATAAAGCTTCACTGACAGGAGCACGTTTCACTTACACAGCACACTTCACTGACACGACATACTTCTTCACTGATACAACACACTTCACTGACACAACATAATTCTTCACTGATACAACACTTCAATAACAACATATCATTTACACCCTTTAAATACTGTGCATAATTACCGTCTATTAGTAAGGTCCTTAAGCCTATTTTTAAATGCATTTTTGGTTGTTGGTAAAGCCTTTAGTAAGTCTGCAGGTAAAGCATTCCAGTCCCTGATAGTACGATTGAGAAAAGAAAACTTTCCAGTGTCCGTCCTCTGCCTTCTTTCCCTCAATTTATATGAGTGGTCGTTCCTTGAAGAGTAATTTGGCGGCTGCAACCTTTTTTTATTTCTCTCCAGGCAGGCTCACCTCTGTATGTTTTGAACAGTGCGCATAATCGAATTCACGTTCTCCTGTCCATGAGTGTGTCCCATTTTAATGGTGAACTTTTCCGACAACACTTAAGAGCCCGTTTTTGAATCTTTTCTAGTGTCTTAATATGTTCTAATCTGTAAGGATCCCAACATGCAGCACCATATTCCATTACTGGACGTACAAGTGATATATATGCAATCTCTTTGGATTTATCAGAACCTTTTCTTAGTACCCTCATCACAAAGTGTAACACTCTCCATGCTTTTCCCGCTGTGTCTGTAACGTGTTCCCCCCAGCCGAGACCGCTGCTAAATGTTATTCCGAGGTATTTACATTTGTTAACTTCCAGAATGGTTTCACCCCCTAACGTATATGATGCGACTATTTTATTTTTTTTCCTTGTAAAGCTGATGGCTTTGCTCTTTAGAGAATTTATTTTCATTTTGTTGGCTATTGCCCAATCGTTTATTCTATTGAGGTCATTCTGGAGAAGAGTAGTATCTTCATGGCTTTTTATTTCCCTGTATACCATGCAATCATCCGCGAATAAGCGAACCCTAGACAAGATATTAACTGGCAGATCATTTACAAAAGCCAAGAATAGAAGAGGCCCCAAGACACTCCCCTGCGGGACCCCGGAAGTAATTTCAATTGGGTTCAATAATTCCTCCCCTACCCATACTCTCTGTGTGCGACAAGTTAAAAATTCCTTGATCCACTGGAGCATTCTGAAGTCAATCCCCGTTGATTGTAGTTTAACCAACAATATATCGTGTGGGACTACATCGAATGTGCGTGAAAAGTCAATAATCACTGCATCTACTTGGCTATTGGAATCTATTCCGTCTTCTAAATCCTGACATACCATTACTAATTGACTCTCGATGAAAGAGTAATGGAACGGAGAAAAATTCTCTCCGCCGCCGGGATTTGAACCCAGGTTTTCAGCTCTACGTGCTGATGCTTTATCCACTAAGCCACACCGGATACAACCCCGACGCCGGTCAGAATCGTCTCAGATTAAGCTCCAAATCTTGGGTTCCCTCTAGTGGCCGCCCTCTGCACTACGTCATAGATGTCTATGAACGCAGGACCGAAGTCCACACATGTGCTGAGGTGCACTCGATATGAGTGACTAGTTGGCCGGGATCCGACGGAATAAGCACCGTCTTAAATCACGAAGTGATTTACGCATATCATATATATGCAGAATATCTGCATGGAAATATCATATGTACTTCGGTACATTAAAATAATATATATAATTGACTCTCACATGAATAGCCCCCCCGAAATCCATGCTGACAGTTATGTAACCAATTTGAGTCATCCCAATGCTGCCTTAGATAAGCTGAAATCAAGTGTTCCATCTGTTTGCAAACCACAGACGTAAGGCTGACCGGTCTGTAATTTTTTGTATCTGAGCGAGACCCTGACTTATAAATTGGCACCACTATTGCATCTTTCCAATCTCGCGGGACAGTACCATTGTTAATTGATATTTCAAATATACGCACTAGATAGGGAATCATGGCTTCCCCTCCCAATTTTAGTACGTCTCCAGCAATACCATCAGGTCCTACTGATTTATGAGTTTTCAATTTAGAGATCCTTCTCCTTATGTCCCTAGGCTTGATAGAAAACTGACCCGTATTTTCCACAGAAGCTAAGTGTGGTACTACTGTCCTCATCCCAAAAACAGTGGCATAATAGGAATTTAATTTTTCTGCTTTTTCGCTGTCCTGTACGATAAATTGATTGCGGTCATTTTTTAGGGGGAGGCTCAAATAGTTTTCCTTGCATCGTCTCTTCACATATTTATAAAATTCCCCCCACCTGTTTTGTTCACCTTTGAAAAGTTTATTTAGATAATTTTCCTGCGCTATCTTCTTCGCATTAAGCAGTTCTTTCGATAGTTGTGTGAATTTTGTTTGTTTTGCAAGGCTTTCCTTGTGCTGTCTATAGGATTTCCTTAGTTTTCTTTTCAGTTTCTGTATGTATTTATTATAATATTCCGGATCGGGATTGTTTGATAAGTGTTTAACCGGGATAAATTTCTGTATTCCTGTTAATATAATCTGCTTGAACTCCGCCCAGCATTCTTCTACACTACTGCCCTTTACTACCCATAATGAGTACTTTTCTCTAAGATAATTTTGAAAGCCTTCTCTGTCCGTTTTGTTATATTGCAAGATATTTTTGTTCTTTTTTCCGCTTTGCTTGTACTTAGCATTCCATAATATTTCAAGAATTACAGCGTCATGGTCACTAATACCTGGAATCACTTCAATACCTGCGACTATTTCTGAGGGTCTTAAAAGAATATGTCTAGTAACGAACCTCCCCTTGTTGCCCTGTCTGTTACTTAAATTAAGTTATGTTTCCATATGAGTGAGTTTACTAATGACTGGGCTTGACTCATCCTTCCCTCTATTGTACCCTGCCAGTTTACCTGGGGCAAGTTTAGGTCCCCAGCAACGATAACATACTGCCCGCGAATTTTTCTATTTTCCAACATATCTCTTATTTTATACAGTACGTTCAAGCCTTCTTTCGGGGCCCTGTATAAACCGATGATGTGTAATATGTTTCGCGAATAATCATCCGCTATGTCTACACCCAACATTTCGAACTCCGAGACCTTAAAATTTTCAGCGCTCTGCAGGCACTCTTTTACACATATAAAAACCCCTCCCCCTGTTCCTACACGGTCGCGTCTGTATGGTACATAATCGTTTCTAAATACTTCTGAGTCTGCTACTTTGCTGGAAAGCCATGATTCCGTTCCTATTATGACGCCAACGTCCTATTATGATGTTAAACATTTGCTCATGTCTCAGAAGATATTAATTTTAGGACCCATGTTTGTAGGATTTTTATTTCTTGTTTTGAAACATATTACCTCTTTCCTAAATATTGGAACCTTTTTTTTTTTTTTTTTTCAGAAAAAAAAACACACACACACACACGCACACACACCACAGTTTATAAATTAAGTCATATGTTTCCGTTTTCACTATATTTGTTAGGTCTATATCCTTCCCTCTTTTTTCCATTCTTTCTCTATTTCTTCCATTCTTTCTTTCGTCTTAATTTCTTCCATTATTTCTGTTGTTCATGAAGTATTAGGTTGGTGCATAACTTCGTAGTGTTTTTGTTCGTCGTTGTTTGGAGACTGTTTATCGTCTGTTATTTGGAGTGTTGTGCTTGTAAATAAGCTTTGAATTTTTCAGACTTGAAAAAAGTTTGTGCTAATTGTGGGCTAAAGAAAAATGGACCGTCAAGTGGAAAAAAGGAACACTTCCAACATATTCTTCTGTTTGAGTTTGATAAGAAGAGCAAAGGTGGCAGTGGCGGCTAGAAACATTTGTGCCATGTACGAGGAGAATACCATCGGAGAAAGGACTGCAAGAAAATGGTTCTGTCGTTTTAACACATAATACCCCATACGAAAGTTAGTGTCAATCCACAGAAGATGATGTTATGCATCTGGTGGGATAAAGAAGCATAATGTACTACCACAGTCTAGTATATACAGTCACGAAGCTCAATACTTAATAAATATGCATCCATAGATACTTGCTAACCACCAGGATCGCTACTATCGCCTCATCACAGACCCTTTCCCTAGCAGACAATAAAATGTATTGTACTTTCAATATCGTGTTCTTTTGAAAAAATTAACACCTTCCTTCCACTATTGAAATATGAAATACATAAGGTTTATATATTATTATAGGTTGTCAAATATTTCTTTTTCCACTTCAACACATTTGGCAGCAAGGATGTGAAATGCGCGTGTATCATTTCGTAGTTCGACATGGCTTATGAATGCAGCAGGATTCACAAAATGGGCAAGGAACTATCCTCTTGTTTGTACTTTCGTGCGGCACACAAGGTGAGCTGCTACTGCACGAGAAAAGTGGGGGACCATCACGTTACCAATGGAGTGCATTCCAACTAACATTCCCGGTGTTCTGTCGGTCGAGTAATAGCAGGTTTCCCCCACTACAGCCACTTCTTACATTTGTGAACTCACAATGCATAATTTTAAGATACTATCTTATTTTACTAATTTTAAGAAGTTTTCAAAATTGAACATCCCTGTTTTACGACTAACTACTAAAGATTGCAGACTCTACTATTCTCACGAGTTCGCTGTCTGCATGGTTGATGAATCCCCTAATGTGTAGTTGGTACTTATGTTATCATTCAGGCATCAGCTCTTATTGTGTACGTTTCAAGAAAGAAGGAATGAGGGAAAAAGAGACAGAGATCATCACGTGAAAGTTGCATGGTTGGTGAATTCCTATTTCCTGAAATTAACTGTGTCAATCTGTCTTTGGCAGCAGCAGCAGCAAAGGTATGCAGTGAGTAAGCTAAAAATAAATTCAGTTTGTTATGTTGTGTTGTGTTTTGCAATGGTAATGTGCGTAAATTTTGAAAACGTACATATGAAGAAACAAATCATGCGGTAGAACACAGGAAAACATTAGACCTAAATGTGCGAGTCACCTAGTTCCGTGTATAAAAACAATACTAAATTTAGTGAACAAGTCTAATGAAAGGCAATCTGAAAATGTGAAGTGAACTATGTATAACACAAGACAGGCAACACTTCAACAGCTATTGTGTGGAGGATGAGTACCGAATGTTATTAATATAGTAGCCAAGTTTTAAGGCAGCAAAGCACTGTAAGTTCGAGAATACAAGCAGCAGTAGTAGCAGGGGAGTTTTCCACTGGTCCCGCCTCACTCAAATCTCTTTTAATATTATCCTTCCATCTACGCTTTGACCTTACCAAAGGTCTTTTCCCCTCAGATCTTCCAATTAACACTATGTGCATTTCTAGATTCACCCATACATGCTACATGCCCTGCCCATCTCAAACATCTGAATTTAATGTTCCTAATTATGTTAGGTGAAGAATACAATGTGTGCAGTTCTGCATTTGTAACTTTCTCCATTTTCCTGTAATTTCACTTCTCTTAGCCCTAAATATTTTCCTAAGCACCGTCTCGAACACCCTTAACCTCCATTTCTCTCTCAAAGTGAGAGGCCAAATTTCACAACCATACAGAACAACCGGTAGTATCAATCTTCTTAATGTATCCAGCTATTTGCTGACAACATAAAGTCCACTGTAGTCTATTCAGTTGTTGTTTTTCACGAGAAATGAGGGGTATTTTGGTCGGTGTTCATTATAGATGCCTGTTGCTAGTAGCTACAGTTGGGGTGTAGTCAATATATACTGCAGAGCTGTGTCTTCTGCAACTGGTACTGATGATTTTAATTTACTTCTTTTTTGGTTTATGGATGGACAGTATAGAAGAATGTGTTCCAGATCTTCATCATGATTATTACACCACAGACAAGTAGGATTATTAGAAATGTGAAATCGGTGTAGGTACAATTGAGTGACAATGTGACCTGTTCTGGCTCTTGTTAAAAATGTTTGAACATGTCTGGGGCAAGTTTTTGTACATTTCCAGGTCATTTGGTTTCTTTTGTACAGACTGTAACATTTTTCCTTTGTCAGAAGAGAGCCAATTGTTGATCCATAGGTTTGTAAAATGAGACTTTACTGAAGCAAAAGCACTGGATAGAGATATCACTTGAAGAGGTCTTGGTTGCAATTATGTTGCCTGTTTTGCAATATTATCGACTTCCTCGTTTCCAGGTATACCACAATGACTAGGTAGCCATTGAAATGTATTTCCTTTTGGAGTTCTTTTAGTTTACTTAGTTGTTTCTGAATTGGAATAATTCTATGTGCATATAGGTTTGGTACATATTTAATTATATTAAATATAGCCCCCTTGGAGTTGGTAAGTATGCAAATAGATTTTTCAGAAATTTGAGTAACACACTGAAGAGCAGCATCAATAGCTAGCAATTCAGTGTCAAGACTGGAGGAGGATGAACATGGTATGAAATAACTTTCTTGATATTTTGGAATATAATACCCTGCTCCTGATGTCCCATTGTATAATTGTTTTATAAATTCTAACTTCCAGCTTTTCAAGAGCAGACTGGATGATACAGCTTTTCAACCGAATAATAACAGGCATTTCCCATATTTATTCTATGCTTAATTTTCTTTCAAGTGTCATTTATATTTGTTACTGTTGCTCCAAAGTATTTGAATTTTTCCACCTCTTCAAAGGATAAATTTCAAATTTTTATATCTCCATTTCGTATTATGTTATGGCCACGAGACATAATCATATACTTTGTTTGTTTTTTGTTTTGTTTTTTTTTTTTTCGGGATTTACTTCCAAACCTATCTCTTTACTTGCTTCAAGTAAAATTTCAGTGTTTTCCGTATTGTTTGTGGATTTTCTCCTAACATATGCACATCTGCATAAACAAGCAACTGATGTAACCCGTTCAATTTCAAACCCTCCCTGTTTTCCTGGACTTTCCTAATGACATATTCTACAGTAAAGTTAAGAAGTAAAGGTGATAGTGCATCTCCTTGCTTTAGCCTGCAGTGAACTGGAAAAGCGTCAGATTATACAGACTTTGGTGTAAGTTTCACTGAGACACATTTTAATTAATGAAACTAGTTTTTTGGGAATACCAAATTCAATAAGAATATTATATATAACTTCTCTCTTAACCGAGTCATATGGTTTTTTGAAAGCTATGAATAACTGATACTGTGTCATTACACTCCCATTTTTTCTCCAATATCTGTCCAATAGTCGATCTATTACGCCTAAAACCACATTGATAATCCCCAATAAATTCATCTACACAAAAGAATATTGAACAAAATTCTGTATGACGTCAATAAAAGTGATATTCCTCGAAAGTTACTGCAGTTAGTATTTTCCCCATTCTTAAAGATAGATACAATTATGAACTCCTTTCATTGGTTGGGCATAATTTCCTTGAATAAACTTAAAAATTTAACTAGATTATGCACTTCCAACTTCTTGTATTAAATCTTCTGGAATTTGATCGATACCTTGAGACTTGTACTTTTTTCAGCTTTTCTATCAGAATTTCGACTTGAGAAAGCATGGGATTGGGTATAAATGGCTCAGCAGTTTGTATTTGAACATCATCCGGATCATTTCTATTTGGCCTATGTACATTTAGTAGTTGCCCAAAATAGTTTTTCCAGATGGAATGATAGTCTACATGCAAGTCACCATTTTCATCCTTGATCATGTTTATCCTTGCCTGATATTCTTTCTTAAATTCTTTTATGCTCATATATACTGTAAATCTCTGATGCTTTTTCTTCTTACTTTTTGTTTCTACCTCATTGAGTTTTCCTTCAAGCAATCTCTCTTTTTGTTCCTAAGTCTACAACTTGCTTCCCATCTTTCATTGAAATAATTATCTCTACTCGCCTAGACCAGATCATATAAGAATTTCAATTTTGCCCATTTCCTTCTTACTACTACCATGCAACCACGGTTTCTTTTTCTTAGTTTCATAATAGCCTATGCTCTGCTCAGCTGCAATTTTGATATTATCTCTAATACTTTCCCCACACATTATTAATATCTAATTCCTACTCAATTTTGTTGGAACTTCCTAAAGTGGCAAACTTATTTGAAATTTCGACCTGATAATGTTGCATAGTTTTCTCATCTTTTAATTTTGGAATAATGAATCTCCTAATATTAACTTGTTGCTCTACTCACTTGGCTACTGATAGTCTTTCTCTTAATTCTCCAATTATCAAATTATGGTCAGAATCACAGTCTGCTCCTCTGAAGGATTGGCTGTCTATTATACTAGTATGTACTAGATCTGATCTATTTGGTTGTGTCAATCTACCTGGAGAAGTCCAAGTACATTTATGTATATCCTCATGCGGGAATGTTCTACTTTTCACAATTAAATTTTCTGGTGTGACAAAATTGATTAACATAACTCCCATTATCATTACTAGTTACATATAGGCTTTTTTTCCAATAGTCGGTTTAAAAATATCCTCCCATCCTACATTAGCAGTGAAATCCCCCAATAAAATTTTCACGTGATATCTAGATAAGTGATCGATCAAAAGTGTGTTCCCATTCCTCATAGAAGCTATCCTTTATATGATCGTCTTTCTTTTCTATAGTGGCATAAGCATTTATAACTACAATATCGCACCATCTATCCTTAAGTACTAAATACGATAACCTATCACTGATAAAGCATTTCCATTATATAGAAGTAAAAAAGTAATGAACCAAATAAAACTGTGTAAGCCCTCTCATAGGTTATGAAACCAAATGCAAGCATGTGCCGTAGCTTACAGTAAGAATCTTACAGTGAGGGTATGTGAGCTACCTAACTGCAAGTGAAATCTAAAGAGGGAGGGAAGCTTTTCAGTACACTTTCTGCTTGCCCTCACGCGCAGGTAGGTTTCACGAGATAACAAATGGCCTATATCAGTAATACTGATGCAAGTACTGTAATACCTCAAAGAGAAACAAATATTTTATATATACAATTTTTGCAGTGAAAATCAATAGAAACAAACATACCTCCTGAAATAGATGAGCTCTGGAAATCTCATCTAATTTGCTTTTATCAATAACTTTTACAGCAACCTTCTCTCCAGTGAAGACATGACGAGCCAGTTTCACAACAGCAAAGTGTCCACGACCCAATGTTTCTTCCAGGTCGTATAAACCTGCAATCTTCCCATCATAACTATTGCGCCCTGATGTACGGTGCATCCTGACACTGTAACAAACAAAGGAAACTAAGTTTTGTTACTTACTTATTTATGGCTTTTAAGGAAGCTGGAGGTTCATTGCTGCCCTCACATAAGTCCACCATGATCCCTATCCTGAGCAAGATTAATATGTTTTGTATTTGGAAAAAACTTGAAGTAGGCCTAAATGACTTAGAATTAATGTTGTGAGCAAAATATTCTTTCTCATCCTTTGGAAAACAATTTTATTAGTTCCAATTAATATAATTATATCAATCATGACGATATCTGCTACTTCATACCATTATGTTGAAAGAATATATACATCCATGTGCATGCATGCAAGTACATGCACATGCTCACAAGAAATAGGCAATGTACCACTTAACACTTCAATTATTATATTCTATTCGTTCCTGTGTACAATTTTATACACTGCAAACACTTCTTTTTATATACAACACAAATTACATATTACCAGTGTTTTTTCTGGCAGAACGTGCCAGAACAGCTGTCTTTTGTTGTATTTTTCATCACTAAACCGAGTAATGTGTTAATAATTAATTTTTTTTTTTAACTCAGCTTAGGGCTTGAAAGTCCTAAAGTTTGGCGAAAAGGAGGTTAAAAATGACAAAATTCCTGTGTGCTGAATAGTAACAGCTCCTAGCCATTATAATATATTCTACACAGAGTTCCACCACCTTTTTCTCCAGAAGAAAAGCACTGCACATTACCATCCAATTATTCACAAGAACTGCATTTTGACCTTTCGGCTGTTGTCTTCATAGACGTTATGCATTTACTTTAGAAACTACCAATGATTCAATAGATATCTAATCTGATACAGCCAATAAGCAACAATCTGAATTAGAGCAACAAAATTGTAAATTATTTACAACAATAAAATTACGCTACATTTTAAAATTACAAATCATATGCGGTTAAAGCTGGACATTTTTGTCTTTACAATATTGAGTACTAGAGACTATAATTATGTACTCTTAGGTATCAATATCATCATTAATTTCTTGCAAATTCTAAACAAAATTTTATTACCTGATCGTGAAAATTTAGCCTCGTTTTATCGCTTTAACAATTCACCATCTTTAAATGATATATTCAGCCAAAATGATTTTAAATATACAATTCTAATTATTACGTTTTTGTAATGATATTTAATACTTACTTACTTATATGGCTTTTAAGAAACCTGGAGGTTCATTGCCACCCTCACATAAGCCTGCCATTGGTCCCTATCCTGAGCAAGATTAATCCAGTTTCTATCATACCCCACCTCTCTCAAATCAATTTTAATAGCATCCTCCCATCTACGTCTCGGCCTCCCCAAAGGTCTTTTTCCCTCTGATCTCCCAACTAACACTCCATATGCATTTCTGGATTCGGCCATATGTGCTATGTGTCCTGCCCATCTCAAATGTCTGAATTTAATGTTCCTAATTATATAATACAGTGCACAAAATGGAGAATCACTTGCTTTAGTGGTTTTTTCATGTGGAGTTGTTTACTGAATTAAAAATAATTATTAGTTTTTAATTACATGATGTTAAACAGTGCCATAAAAATAATTTATTTCTTAGTTTTCATTCCTTTACCAATATTAAATAATAGCTATTTATGTATCAAGTACGCAAAATAAGGCTTTAGCAGATGAATTCAGTGTTTTTGGACGAGGCATAAGCCAAGTCCAAAACATGGGATGAGTCCGCTACATGTTTTGAGTATGTGGTGCATACAATAATTTTTAGTAAAGGCTCTCTAAATTGTATTAAATAAAATAAAGCAAAAGTAAATATAAGTATAAAAGGCAATTGCCATATTCTCGCCGCCATCTGATAAACATAATGAAACAATGTTGGCACATTAAAACCCTAAAGTTCAATTTTTCGGACTTATAACAGTCCGAAAAGCAACTAATTTAGAGAGTATGTACTAAAAATATATTTATGTAATTCATAGTGTTCTTCTAATAAAATTGTTTTGAGTACTCCATTAGTTGTGTATTTCTAGGATTTATCATACATACTTATGTCTTAGATATTTTACAATGTGACACTAAGTCAGCTGAGAAATTTGCCTGCTGATCCGAAGCTTTGCTTGGGCTGGTTACCTGGTTGGGTTTTTTTCGGAAGATTACCCCAACAGTAAGGCGAATGTCAGGTAATATATGGCCTCATCTCGCCAAATACCATCTCGTTATCATCAATTTAATCGACACTAAATAACTTAGTAGTTGATACAGCTTGTTAAATAACACTAAAAGAGCCAGAGCCATTTTTCTCGGCAGAGGTGGACGATAATCCAACCACTACTGGGTTAATGTGTGGTCAGTACGTTGAACACCCCCCCCCCTCCCTCGGCTGTTGAAACTAGTTTTCTGAACGGGGTCGATCCCCACTTTCTTCACGTCGCCAGGTGTGTATAGGTTCCAGATACTTACTGAAACATCATGAGAAAATGTCTTCTTCCATAAAGACCCGAAACACGGCACAATCCGTACCGACAGTCTAAAACACTCGTCTTTTTTTTTTTACTTGGTTATTGAACGACGCTTTATCAATGACTTGGTTATTTAGCGTCGGTGGGACTGGTGAGAGCAAGATGGTATTTAGCGAGACGAGACTCAGGATTAGATTACCTGACATTCGCCTTACGGTTGGGGAAAACCTCGGAAAAAACTCAACCAGGTAATCGGCCCAGGCAAGGATCGAACCCGCGTCCAAGCGCAACTCTGGTTCGGTAGGCAAACACCTTAGCTGACTGGGCTACGCCGGTGGCTAGATGGCGTCTTAGATAAACACGTGTTTTTTTTTTACATAAAATTCCTCTGATTGAGGTACATACTAACTCTATGATCTCATTTGACGATATGCGTCAGAGGAAGAACAATTGAAGAACTTTTTCCCAAAATGAGTTAAGTCCATTTTCAGTAATTTGACAGGAAGGACAAAAATCAGTGCATGCTGTTTCGATTTATGTTGGATGTTTCGTGACGGCTTCTCACTGTTGTACACAAATATGTATTTTCCGCATAGGTAAAATAATACATCCTCAGTACATATCTACGTTTTAAATAATACCATTTCTAAAGAAACAAACTATCTCTGCGGTGGTTAAATGGCCAGACCTTCACACTATCATGCAGGTGGCCCGGGTTCGATTCCCGTTCAGGTCTGGGATTTGTTTCATTGAAAAAATCCATAGTGACACTTGTGGCGGACAAGGTTGCAGTTGGGATTTTTCTCGGGGTTTCCCCATTTTCCCCCAAATTAGGCATTTACATCATTCCGTCACCATTTCTTCATTTCGTTATCTTTCCGTAGAGTTCACCGAACGCCGGCTGGCGACGCATGGAGGGTGCTGGCCTAGGGACGAGTGGGGTTGCCTGCTCGAAACCTGAGCACACAGAGAACATTAGTCTGGTCAGCTGGTGTGGGTTTGGGAATGCGTCACCAGAGGGTCAGAGCAATAGATCTTAACAGGTCGCAGTGTTGGGCCATAGTGCCACCCTCCGTTAAATTCAATTCAATTCAATTCAATTCAAAGAAATAAATTAATACAAATTTTGTGTAATGCATTTTATTAACCAAAATCCCAGGAACAGTACAAAACATGTTTGTGTTTGTAAATTTATACCTTACATTTATACAAAATTCTCATCATACACCTCGACATGCAACAAAATGCTACCTACTGCCCTAGGATCAACGGCGAACATCTGTCAGTCAGTGGCGTATACTGGTTAAAGGGTTTGGGCTACCACTGACCCTATTATTACACAAAATATATTTTAAAATCCCTATAATAAAATTCCTTACATATTTATGTGAATTCCAGACGTCTTGATTGGGACGAAAATACGTTGATGACTTCGTCCTTGAAATTACAGTTGGGCCACTTGCAAAGTTTCTGTAGAAATTACTTTTCAATGGATATTAGTGCCAAGCCGGATAAACGTTCTTGTGTATGAGTTGATCTACAGTAGGATTTTATTCTCTTCAACGCAGAAAATGTTCTTTCTACCGATGCTGACGTAGCTGGTATTGTCACAATTAATGTTGCCAATTTAAGGACTTCAGGAATAACTTGGTTCAGCTGGTTTTCATATATGGCAGATAATATTTCATGGATAGGTTTGTTCGAAAAATCAAAGACTTCTGCTGAATATATTACACTTAATTCATTTTTCAAACGTACTTGATCAAAGTTACTGCTATAGGACTGAAATAATTTGTTTAGTACCTCATTCGGGAAGTTTTCTCTATAAGCAGAAAATTTTTGAGAATCTAGAAGATGTGTGAACTGAAGCTTTCCATAATCAGAAAATCTGTCAGTAATTTCCATGTGCATACGATCTAGTACGCTGTAGTACAGCTGCCTGTATTTCAATTCATCATCTCCTTTTCTTCGCTTTAATGGTGGTTCCATTGTATTGGCTGAAGAATTTTCATTTTCCATATTACTCCATATGGACGGAAACCCACTACGTCTGAACTCGAATATAGTATTTTTTTTTAACTTTGATACCTCTTGCAAGTAGTATGCTATGTCTAGACTTTTTGTCTGAAGAATATTGTAGAGCACATCAGTATGTGCGAACACTCTAGCACATAGACTTCAAGAAGAAATATATTCTGAAACTGTGTGAAAAAATTCAAATATCCTTGAGCCTGCACATTTACAGCATCATCCCAGTTTTCTTCAGAGTCATTACAAATGATATTTTTAAAGAAAGCAGTCCGTTTTTCTCTGTATTCCTTTACTGTATTTACAAGCCGAGATGTAAAATTCAATCTAGTTGGTGCTACTTTTGGGAGTTTCTTGTTCATAAATTCCTTGCGTTTTCTGATCTTTTAGGAGATGATGAGAAAAATGCAGCTAAACCCGACAGTGTTTTGAAAAAAATGCGGCATTCTGGAATGGATGAAGTAGTTTGTTGCAAAACTAAATTGAGAACGTGGCTGTAACAATGGACAAATAGTGCTTGAAGATACTTTCCTTGAACTTTTGTTTTTAAGCCATTAATATTTCCCGCCATAACTGAAGCACCATCGTATGTCTGTGCAATTAACTTATTGCCGACACTGTATTCTGCTATAACACCTTCCACATGCTGAAACAAAGCAGCAGCAGTTTTGTCCGAACTGACATTTGTGAATCCTATAAACCGTTCTTGAACATTGGCAGTACTGTCGACGTATCTTAAAACAGTGGACAATTGACTCTGATTAGAGCAGTAACTTGTTTCATCAACAACAATGGCCACAAAAGGTTTTATGTTCTTTATCATAACCCCACTTATAGCAAATATTAAGTCATTCTGAATTGCAAGAGAAGTACCACAAAATACTGTTGAACTCTCAAGATGATTGGCCAGTAAATGGTCAAATTCACTTAAGGAACTTAAATATTCAATATAATTTCCTATATTGTCTGATTCTACACTCTCGTTATGACCCCGAAAAGCCAATTCTTGTTTTCCTAGAAAGCAGACTGCATTAATAAGATGCAGTAAAATCTCCCGATTTTTTTTTTCACAAGAGCATTGTGTTGGTTGATGTGTAGAGCTTTTTGCTTATCTAGCTGTAAATCAATTCTTGTCTTCCCAAAGTTTGCAAAGTTCATGCTACTACAAATATGAGCTTTTGATTTGTCGTATTCTAGGACTGCCGTTCGAAGGGAGTTCATATTAGAAAACCCCTCTTTTGACCACACATTAGTTTCGCGGCTAAATAACAAACATGGCCAGCAAAATAGTTTAGACAGTTTAGAAGTACCACACAACCAATTCCACTTACCATATGATGTTGAAGTGAAATGGCGTGTGTACTCTCGGTTTTTCTTTTACGTCCATGGACAAATTTAACTCAGGAGTTGGTCTTTCCATTGTCACAATTTCAACTTTCTCGTTGTTATGTACGACGGTTAAAAGGCACTTTTAATAAACCTTCTATTACACAGTCATTTTCAACACAAACCTCTCCAGAAACTTGTTCTGCCATATTTTTCACAATATCACTTAATTGGGAAATTAAAAACTTAATAATTCACAATTAATATAACTCTTAGACACTCGAACAAATCACAGATTTAAAATAATCACTGCAAGAACACAATCACATTCATGAGCTAGCGTACTAAGCGTATTGCTGCTTCGCACCTGCGAAGAAACCGATCACGAGAGCGGCAACTCACCCGGCCTACATTGCACGATGGAAACAGAAGGGAGAGGGGGGGACGGGCAGTTGTGCGACAGGACAGCGTGCGCGGTACGGTCACAGGCTACCTCATGTAGCAAGCGGTTTCTCCAGCGATGCCGCCTTGACAACTTGTTTCTTTTCGAGAGCAGAGAGCGCATATAAATCTAACAATTACTTTAATTTAAATTACTATGGTAAAACTAATAATACAAAATTATTACATTATGTTATATTATAAACTTTTTCTTTTGTAATTTCCTTGGGCTACCGCCGGTAGCCCCGGTAGTCCGCAAAATACGCCCCTGCTGTCAGTAACAGGGTGAAACTTCTATATACACGCAGAACCAGGCAAACACGATACTTTGACTCACCACGTACTCGCTTGCTGTGTCCTGCCCTAGATCATATTTACCCAGACTGCTCTGCGTTATAGGCTTTGACGGTAACAACTTTTGTAGGTTTACTATGCTGCCATCTAGTTGTTACATAAGGAGTCACGTCATAACTCCCATTTGAATTGCATTAGCGACTGTACTGCCATCTCGTGGTCGTTTACGGCGAACGGGTGGCGATCCTGGAGGTTGTTCTCTTGAAAGTGCAATCGATTTTAACATAGGAATGAGCAATCTATATGTGGTCTGGGCTCCTGCATATCTACTGGCCGATAATTCGAATCGCTAGTGTCTTTACTTACGTATAACTAGGGCTCGGAAGTTGATGAAATGTCGTCTTTTTTTCTGAGACATCACAGGCAATGAAGGATGCAATACAAACTCGATTCACTTCAACACGAACTAATATAGCCTATCCCCCCCCCCCGGTCTTTTATTGTCTATTGGTTATTTCTTAGAAAATGCTCTACTTTTGTCGCATTTCTGCCCTTTTCTGCTCATGAACGGACTTTTCTTTACGGTATAGGCTAATCGTAGTCTATATTCAGGAACCTACTGCAGATTGCTTACGCAATTCGATTTCGTCTTACAAGAATTTTCCTTTGCATCTGCCTTGACTCCTGATCACTTGTGTTAAACGCTTTCCCCATTAAACTCAACAGAACAAATACTGCAGCAGCAGTGTCCGCAGTCAGCATATTGTATCACACAAATGAAGACGTAAAAATCCCGAAAGAAAAACAACGCAGAGAAAGTTTTTTGTGATAGTGAGTTTGGTGAGAATATATTTTCCACAAATGAAATTATACTATTATTTTGTTATATATATATATATATATATATATATGATATATTTTTGAAAGAGTAATAATGAACAATAGAATAATATACTGTATAAAAATTGTAGCTTCTCGCAATAACTTGAAACGTATAAAATGTAAAAGGCTAAAATAGGAACAGTAAGATGGAATGTAGGAAGACAAAGACAATAATTATAGATCAAATAACTGTATGCTAGAAAGAACAGAATGCAGGAGTGGAATGAGTGGAGTGCACAATCTAAAGAAGTAATAACAGACGGTGGTTATTTAAGATCAGTAAGAAGAAATAGACTGTTTGGAGTTAAATTAGTATCAGGATTAGTGGAGTTATTAAACATATTGTCGGGATTTCATATTAATTGTAGGAAAATGTAATAGAAAGTTATGGTGGAACTCCTATATAGAAACCGTTATATATATATATATATATATATATATATATATATATATATATATATATATATATTGATGACAATATAGAGTACACTCGCAACGAGAATACGATATCAAAGGAAGTCGCCCCATGAAGGTTGTTTTCCTTACTCAGGTACCTGAACATTTAGTTTGTTACGAGCACAAGCGTTAGTCAGAATGTGGTCTTACGTTGTTCAGAAATATGCCGAAAATAATAAAATACAACATGCAACAAATACTGGTAAATGAATTTGGCTGCGAGTACTTTTGTGTGGCAGAGTGTAATATATTTTGTAAAGTATGAAATGTGGAAATAAGAATGGAAAAAAAGACATTTCGTTCAATCACAATGTAATTCAAGAAGACATAGTGAACATATGAAAATTCATGTTTTAACACAATAGGAAGAATTCCCGTCCACGTCACGGAGTACAAGTACCCGACAAGAGTTTTTTTATGGAACTGTGTAAAATGTTGGTAAGTGCCAATATTCCCATTTTCAAAGTTGAAAATTTGGCTTTTAAAGATTTAATGGAGAAATACATAGTTAGGAAATTCCCGTGTCAATCAACCCTTCGCAAAAATTATATGCAATCATGTTATGAAACAGTTCTCGATAACATTAGGAGCGTGTACTGCTATTTGTTATGCATAGAAGTACATTTTATTTATGTTTGCCAAATTGTAATTACTAGTTTTGTTATTCATAGAAGCATATTGTATTTATGTATTTTATTTAATTACTTTTGAAAGTGATATGAACTTTACTGTGTTAAATTCCAGTGCAAATGTTGCTAAATCATGAAAAAAATTAGTACACATCGAAACTGTTTCATTCACCTGCTATAAGATTTTTCATCCGACTGTACCTGTAAACACGCGAGCACTGCTTCCGAATGGGATCGTAAAGGTATTCTGTCTCTTTCTTTCCTCTACGAACATAGTCGCTACGTCGTTTACAGCACCGAGCAGGTTAAAGGTATCTCAGCACTGATGATGATAATGATGATGATGATATCATCATCATCATCATCATCATCAAAGCCATCATCAGTGTCCAGTATTTTAATTTCTATAATTTGGTCACCCTAATGTAAACTGAATTTAAAGACTATCGAAGATTCGAATCCAGCTCAATATAGTATATACGTACAGTAGGCTATTTGTATAAATCTGATAATCAGTATTGTTTAGAGGTCTAAAGCCACAGAATTTCAATTATAATTGCTCCAAAAGACGAAAAGCTGATAACAATAAAAATCTAAAGAAACGAGAGCTCTCCTTTCTAAAAAAAATGAGTTATAAATATTTTTCGTAAAACGAAACAATGCGGATATTAAACTTTAATTTTTAACGTTGACGGTTACTAGGATAAAAAGAACAGATTCTTGTTTAACACTGAAGTATCTTCATCTTTATTTTAGATGCTAATAACTTAATACTATAGCTTATTTATAGCAACATACCATGATATGTAAATGAAAGACTGAAGACTGATCTATTTCATCTATCCAAAATAATGTTTATTTTAACCCCAAAATAAAAGTGTATGCCTACATTGTTTAAAGTTTAAACAATAATATATATATAATTTTAAAGACTCCCGACAGCTTGCTATGGTTAAACCGTAAAAGATGGCTCTGGACATACTGCGCGTGAAACACGCTAATAAATACGACTTTTCCAAAAACTGCAATCCGTTTTGATCCATTTCTTATGGTTTAGGACAATTAGGCTCATTCTTGTTTAGCTTAGAAAAATGTTATGCTGAGAGCACGCAATAACCTCAACAATAGCAAGCGAGTGACATCACGCACACATAAACATGTCTGCAGGAACCAGTAGCGCAGAATATAGCCTATTACACTTTAAAGGAAAAGTAAACGTGAAGAGAAAGATAATTCCCAATCTACTATAGGTACTTATTCTAAAGATAGAGTGTACGGTCATATCACCCAAATTGACTAAGCTTTTACAGTCTTCGGGTGCTGTAAATAAATAATGTAAATATAGCAATGTTTCAATGAAGGTTTTATTTTCATATAAATGTAAAGCTGTTGTAATACAAAACCTAATATTTAACGTTATTCAACGTTAATCCTGGAACAAAGGTTTCCTAATCAATTTCTGTTCGCAAACCACACGAGCAGCACGCGAAACACTTGGTAATATCAGTTTCATAGGCTGCGTAGGCGAATACTATTACAATGCTTCTCCACACCCATACTTTATACTCAACTGGTGAATTGTTTATGCTAGTAAATTGAATTAATCTGCTTACTATGTAGTGTTACACATTTTTGTATAATTTATTACTTGTTCCGCAACTCAAAGCTACACTGCACATGTAAGATATAATATGTAATACAATGAATGAAAAAGTACATATAGTACTTGCGAAAGAAATCTACGTAAAAAAACTGTCCGAATATCCAATGAAACTTGTCCCCGCCCTTCTTCGTCGTTTATCATCTATCGCAAACTGCTGCGTGTCATTATATAATCACTCTTTTAGAAGATTGATATTTTAAGGGTCAAGGACATCAAGACACTGTGTTTTCCAACTCACTGGCCCGATTTGCCTATCCGTCTATTCGTATAACACAATGTTCGGGAAAACCGGGATGCTGACAAATCAATAAATTCGCCAGTAGGTCGACGTGTTTTAATGAACGATTTGTAGTGGCGACCAAAATAAAATTAACAACGTTGTATCATTCCAATTTGATACATACATGAGTAATACTGAAAAGTAAGCCTTCACCACAGAGGACACATACTGTGTACATATATAGTTGCAGAATAACGGTTTGAAAACACTGACAGAACAAAAACCGCATATAATATTCAATCCTACAACACATGGCAGCGAGTCATTAAAAAAATAGTATATATTTTGTAGAAACCAGAGTCGAGTAGTAGGTAATTTTACGACTCTTTACTAACATCCTAGGCTATTTAGCGTCTGAATGAGATAGTGACAATGCCGGTGAAATGAGTCCGGGGTCCAGCACCGAAAGTTACCTAGCATTTGCTCATATTGGGTTGAGGGAAAACCCCGGAAAAAACCTCAACCAGGTAACTTGTCCCCACCGGGAATCGAACCCGGGCCACCTGGTTTCGCGGCCAGACGCGCTAAACATAGGTATGGACACCAGAGTCGAAATTAGGTAATTTGCTGTATTGTATTGTATTTATTAACTTTCCATGGTATTCATACATTGTTTTACAGCTAGAATATGGAACAAGTCAAAAAACTTAATACTATTATAAAGTCTTAATTTATAGTCACAGTCTAGATGAAATATATACAGACGAGATTTACAATATAGTCTACTAGTACAACACATAGTTTTAGTATCAATTTCATGAAGTGTTATTGAATGTCATGAATTCACCTACAGAATAGAAGGCGTGAGAAATTAGGTACTTCTTTAATTTGGCCCTAAATAATCTTATGCTTTGAGTTTCATTTTTTATATCGATAGGGAGGCTATTAAAAAATTTTACTGCCATATAACGCACTCCTTTTTGATAGCACGATAGACTTGCCGATGGAGTATGAAAGTCATTTTTTTGACGTGTATTTATGCTATGAACTGTTGAATTAGTTACAAAGTTTTCACGATTACATATGAGGAAGACTATTAATGAAAAGATATGACAAGCCATGGGCATTATTTGTAGTTTTTTGAAAATAGTCCTACAAGATTCCCTAGATTTGGCACCTACTATTATTCTAATTACTCTTTTTTGTAATAGAAATGTACTGTTACTATCTGTGGAATTTCCCCAGAATATTATACCAAAACTCATTACCGAGTGGAAGTATGCAAAGTATATTGTTTTTAAGGTATTGATATTTACTATCTTTTGCATAGTTCTAATAGCAAAACAAGCTGAATTTAGTTTGGGGGTAATTTCTTTAATATGATTTTTCCAATTTAACACATTATCGATTTTTAAGCCAAGAAATTTGGTTGTCGTTGTTTCTAATAGGGATCTGTTGTTAATTATTGCGCTAGAAGTTTGCGAGGTTGAATTTGCGCAGGATTTAAATTGAATTATGTTAGTTTTGTTACAATTTAATACCAATTTATTGACTGAGAACCAGTCACATATTTTGAAGATAATTTCCTCTGTTGAAGATTGGAATGTGTTGGAGTTATTGGCTGTAATTACTATACTTGTGTCATCTGCAAATGATATGGGATGACCTACATCTTTTATTAGGGGGGCAAGATCATTTATAAACACTAGAAAAAGTAGGGGACCTAATATTGATCCTTGAGGAATTCCATTATTAATAGTTCCCCATGTCGATGCAGACTTCATAGTTGTATTGATTTCAACTTCCTGTTTCCTATCTATGAGATATGAGTGAAACCATCTATTCTATATAGCCGGAAAAGTGGTACCCTTCGTTACAAAAATACATTCATACAACGTTATTAAACGCTTTAAATGACTTTAAAACTTATCAATATGTGAAATTTAATTGTGTTTTTCAGTGATAGATACAAACGACGAAAGTAATACTATTAACTCCCTATCAGCCACTTGTATCAGGTGTCAGATCACACATGCAAAAGTTACTTATCAAAATATAAACACAGAGTTGCCTATCTTTTTATACACACAAAATAGATATGTGCAAATCCAAGATCTCAAAAAAAAAAAAAAAAAAAAGTAGCAATACTACTAACCAAACACAATCTATCTTTACCTATCTTAATTTTTGCCAAACTGAAATTAAGACATCTCTTGCGCTGCACCATGTTCGCACATGTGGCATACGTGACTCGAACAAACTGTAATGGAATGTTTTTTATACATACAAGGTCTGATAAAAGTATATGTTTTTCGAAGTAAGTTCTTTCTGACTTCACACACTCGTCCCAGCGGTCCTTCCATTGCCCGAAGTACTTTTCAAATTCATTTTTCGACGGCGAAGCGCCTCTCGTCCCCGGTCTGTAAATAAACAGCCCGTCTCGTCCCCGGCTTAAATATATTTCCAATTCCAATTCTCATGCATCGACTACTCGTACACATGATTGAGAGAAATGTTCACGGGTTAAACCAATTCTCATGCACCTGCGAAAGATGCGATTGTTAGTGTCGGCAATTCTGCGTTTCTCGTCAACCACACAGTAGACACCGATATCTGCGTCTGTATTTCCTGTAGATCTATCAATATCTATTCAATACAACATATCGCAACTGTGTGAAATCTTGAGTCAGGGAAGTAAAAGAATATTTGACGAACACTTACTGTATTTGTTTCCGTTTTAGTCATTCCCACCGACAATATAGGCTGATTTTTCCGCTGCACTGACCAAAACTACAAATGCTTGTGAGTCCTTTCACTCACACCTTGTCAATGCTTTCTACTCTCCACATCCTTCCATAGCCATTTTTATAAAAACTCTACTTGACTTTCAATCAAATACCTACATTGTATGTTAAGTGTAACAGTATAAATGACCATGTTAAACATCCGCTTCATAACCGCAAAAAGTTGGATTTATCAGAACAGTGCCTGGTCAAGTATAAGAATGGGGAATACTCACGCCTGCAATTTGTACGGATAATGTCGCACAATTACAGTTAAAATGAGACCTTGTTTACTTTTTAAGTGTGTGACTTTTATTTATTTTTAAGTAATTTCATTATGTCATGGAATTTTTTATAAAATGGACACTATTTTACTCATGAAAGACAACACTTTTAACCATACCAACCTATAAAATGGTAGCGCAGTCCCAAGTTTGCACAAAGTAGGAGGGAATATTTGAATGGGTTATTTATGAAAGAGCCTAAGTCATGAATACTAAATTGTTGGCAATTTAATAAAAACTGCTTATAGGCTGAAATTTTGAAATTAAGGCTGAAATAAAAATTTTATCATAAATTCTACTTTGAAACGAATTTGACCAGTCAGGTATTAACATTTTCCTGGTTATATTTTATTTTAGAAAAAAATTTTGAAATCTGAAAACTTAGGCCCTTTCATAAACGAATATTTAATGACCAATTTTTTTTAAATAATACTTTATTTTTTCAAGGGAAAACAACTTATATACTATTTTTGTGAAAATTGAACTTATTTTATTCGCTCATGGTGTCCATTTAATTCCGCGCATCTGTACTGCGATGGAAGTGTGTCCAGAATTAAGACTGGTTCCAGGCAATTATTTCTTCATACCATTCTTTGTTTTCATTTATATACCTCATTGTTTTCTTTATGTCTTTATCTTCTCTTCCTTGATCTCCAACTTTCCATTTGGATACGCAATCTGAATGGGCAACATTACTGTGTGTCCAGAATTAAGACTGGTTCCAGGCAATTATTTCTTCATACCATTCTTTGTTTTCGTCATTTATATACCTCATTGTTTTCTTTATGTCTTCTATCTTCTCTTCCTTGATCTCCATCTTTCCATTTGGATACGCATTCTGAATGGGCAACATTACTGTAGAGCCTCGTAAACCAAGTAAAAATGTTTGTTGAAATCCGCCAATAAACTCTGAAGCAATGATTGTACCTTTTTTTTAATGATCATACCAGAGCGTTCTACCCGCTCTGATCATACTGAAACTTCATGAATTTACTGATCGTAAAACACTCTCTCTTGTCCCTAGCTGTCTCAGGACCACTAGTTTCTAAGGAGTTACAACTTTTTTTGTAGTATTTGGGCCACCAGTACTTAAATTGAAAACAGTATTGAGGTTGCACCATATGAACTTTGAATTTTCCAGGGTATGCTGATGATATTATCATGTCACATATTTGTTTTGGTGTATAATAGCGATCATGCTTCTTCAAGACTTTCTTTATGTGACCGAAATCCCGATGAATGTCCCCTTATAGGGAACCTATGCATGATTTTCTCAAACATATTTAAATCAGTCATGCCCAGACAAAACCGTAACAATGTGTGATTCTTGTTTTGTCCCTCCACAATATCACTATAGAGATGAAGTTCTTTTACTGTACTAGGGACATTGTTCTTTATGTAGCGCAAAAGAAACGAGGAAGTTTCATCAGGTCCTTTCTTAGCCTCTCCCTCATGATAAAGATAGAAATATGTTTTACCATCCTTCAAATTTGTGTAGGTATACAGAAAGGAAAAACCGATAGCTGGCGGAGGTAAAATAGGTCCTGGACGGGGATGTTTGGTAAACTAATGTTTTGCATAAAGTCAAAGCAAAGACCTAGCACAAGTTCATCGTTATGACACACTTTCTCGGTTTCTTTCATGCACTTATAGAACTTTTCACTTCTCCTTTTGTGTACAGCCTTGCACGTTTGATTTTTTCGCCTTTATAATCACAAATGTTTGTTACACCTTTCTTTCTCTTTTTATCAATCTCACTATTCATCGTGAATTTCCGTACAGATATAATAAACTCTCAACTGCAATACAGAATAACCAATTCGCTTACCCAACAATGACAAACTAGCAATATAAGAGAAAAAAAAATCGAATGCCTTTTTTAACATTTCAGTGATGCCACATGCTGAAAACTTATATTTAGTTTTGAAACGATCTAAGTCATTGACTTAGTTCCTTTCAAAATCAAACGCCAAATTCTAGGTCATAATACTAAGCATTAGAGTGCGAAACTTAGTTCTCTTCATATCTAAATCGATGTATCTACACCCAGAGAGCAGTATTCCATTAAAAGCTCATTTTCACAAAATTAGCGACTTAGGCCCTTTCATAAATAACCCATTCATTTTGTCTTTATCTGGTTTCACCTCTTCTTACATACCCGAGACGAGCTGGGCTATAGGATTAACGCCCCGAGAAGTACTGTCCGCGAAACTTATGGGCAGCTAAAAGAGAGTGGCACGGGGTGTAGAGGGGTCGCTTCTAGAGGTAGCGGGGCAGGAGAGGGAAGGATGGTCTACGAGGCGGGTAAAATACATTTGCTAGCTTAGTGTGATCTGTACTTGCAGTAATTTTGCGTTCTGTGAAGATATATTTATGCAATGGCCGGTAGTAAAACGAAATGTAACAAGGTTATACGCGCCTTCTATACTCGAAGTTGCCGGTTCGATCCCGGCCGAGGTCGATGGCATTTAAGTGTGTGTAAATGCGACAAGCTCATGTCAGTAGATTTACTGGCATGTAAAAGAACTCCTGCGGGACAAAATTCCGGCACACCGGCGACGCTGATATAACCTCTGCAGTTGCAAGCGTCGTTAAATAAACCATAATTTAATTTTAATTTAGCGTACACAGTAAGGAGAGGGAGATAATAAGTGGTTGTTTGTTGCGATCAAGAGGCAAAAGAGAAATGTCTTTCTTACTTACGACTTTTAAGAAACCCGGAGGTTCATTGCCGTCCTCACATAAGTAGGTGGGGACGAGTTGGATTATTGCATTACCGCACCGAAAATTACGTCGGGACTACTCGGTTGATTCTGGGACGAGACGGGTTATGTATGCCCTTTTTCAATATCCTGAATGGACGGGACACTGTCGGTAACATCGGTCACGCTCATTTTCGAAAATCTTTATCATCCACCGCAGCTCTGGAAAAACTAAGAGAGTTAATATTCTCCTTACAGGAAGGCAACACGACTCAGGTAAACATAAACTACTCGAAATTCTAAAAGACCTCCAAATTAAATACTGTAGCTACAGTTCCAACAGCAGCAGGTCGTCTCACGTCTACGCAAGTACGTCCATAATTTAGTCTTCCAATTAGTTTTCCAAATTCTTCAAAATTTTTATTTATTTATTATTTCATTACAGATAACTACTTCAAACATAGATTGTTTTATAGTGATCTATACAGTTTCCACGTTCAAACGACGTGAGTACTTTCAATTATTCAATCCGATTACACTTTTACATTTGATAATTCCTATTTCTATTTCGTATTATTTATATATTTCAGACATAATTCATCACTCATTGGACTCTACTGAACAAGAGTTCCACAGAATATTATGAAGTTTAATTACAACACTACGTGGTTTTTAACATTATTTTAATTTTATGACCTGTAATATTACATTTTAATTATGGAGATGTTTTGTACATCATTAATCTTAAACAGTTTATCTACCACCAATGTAATGGCTACACAGTTTGATATTGAGATATTGTATAATTGTGCCTGAAGATGCCTGAATGGGCGAAAACGTTTGCAATTTGTAATTCATGTATATAAAACTTAATGACCATATAAGTCATTATTTTACATTGATTTGCCATTTGACTGAGTAACAAATATTATATTGTGTTTATCTATATTAATTGACAATCTGAATATTTCCATCATGCTTTCTAAGTTAAAATCTTTAACTCTTCAATCTGCCCGATATTAATGTACCACTTTTTCTCAATCCCTCTCGAAAAAATTCAAATTTGTTTCCTACAAGACGCAGATAAAATGATTAAAACAACACAAAAAGAAATACTATGTTTACCTACAGATACTCCATATCCAATGATTTACTATGGCAGTAAATATAAAGGCCTTGGTCTATACGAACTACATGGGAGGCAGTCCTTCAAAAAATTAACAATTGTCAACTTCTGATGAGATCAGATAATATATTGCCAACACGAGATTTAGAGAGTGAATTGAAAAGTAACCTCGGAATGGATAACAATTTGATCTTTCCAGACACCATTAAGAACAAAAGAGGACTAATTGACTCAAGGAAACTCAGGAAAATTTTGCGCTCTGAAGGATTTAATAAATGGTGTTAACTGCCACAAAAAGGTAAAGGAGTCAGCTTATATCAAGACTTCACTCCCGTAAACAGCTGGGTCAGACATCATACAAGCCTTTTTAGCTCCGAGTGAAGAGATGCGCTGAAGATGACCGATAATGTTGCTCCTGTACGAGCTGTTCCAGGCAGAACTCAAGACAATAACCACTGTAGGCGATGCTCATGTCTTGGGTTAATGCCTATTTGGCAAAACTCTTCGTAACAGCAGGCATCATAAGATCAAGTCTGTAATCGCAACATGCCTTAAGTCCAATGGCTACACTACTTATGAAGAGGTACATGGAATAGTGGATACCGGAAGTCTTCGGCGAATTGATATAACATATTTTAAACATGGAGAGACAAAAGGTTACACTCTGGATCCGACCATCAGATTCGAGACGCATCAGAATCAACCCGAGGAGTTTAATCTAAAGAAAAGGACAATTTATGAGCCAACTATCCCTTATTACAAAATATATAAACTCAGGGATATAGAAGTCATCGGATTAATGGTGGGCGCTAGAGGGACCATAACAAAACAATTCGTCTCATTCTGTCATAAATTTAGAATCCCAACAACAACAATTAAGGAAATTTCTATGATAGCTTTGAAGGGTTCTCTGCAGATTTTACGGCGAGACTTGTACTTCAATCCAAATTACAGTTGAATTTTCTCATTCTATTTTACTGCAAATTTTCATTATTGTAAAACATTACAATATACTGTAAATTTCAGTTTATTGTAAACAAACTTCTTGTAAGACATTTTTAATGTCACACCTTAAATGTTACTGTTTAACATTCTTTGTCTTTGGCAACCTCACCAAGTTGAGGAAGATTAGATGATATTATTATTATTATTATTATTATTATTATTATTATTATTATTATTATTATTATTATTATTAACAGTTAAACTTACTCCTCCTCCAACAGCATTAACAATAATAATTTTTATTAATGGAGAAAAATTCGCTCCGGCTCCAGGACCTTCAGTTCTACGTACTGAGTGCTCCACCACTGAGCTACGCCGATTCTCCATCCACAGCACAGGATCTAACTACTCTAAAAACTATAATAGTATTAGTAATAATAATAATAATAATAATAATAAATTAAAAGGCAGTTCTTATTAAACACACAATCATTAATTAAATAAATGCTGCAATTTCAATGCTCACAACAGAAATATCTTAAGTAACACTATATTATTACTAGTTTACGAACATGTATTTTTTTCAATAAACACCACAAAATTAACAGTACAAAACTTCAAAAGATATTTATAATGTAGACTGTAGACTATATACGAGAGTAATTTCATAAGTCATGGCAACTATATTATATCTTACGAATAAACTAAAATGTGGTTAGTTCCGTATATCGTTTGAAAACCTGTTGTACACTGCACTGTACGGAATTCCACCGCCAGATTACGTCTGTGTGCATTGGTGGTTAACAGCACACGAAAAAGTTAGTATGCTAGAGGCTGTGCTCGAAGACGGATGTAAGTAAAATTGGACAGCGGTCATACGTGAAAATTGCATTTCTTCGTGGCAGAAATGTTCGTCAGTGTCATTCTGGGCTACGAGAAGCATTGGGTGATAGTGCGTTGTAATTGATGAGACCTGGGCATGAGCGTATGAATCTGAACTAAAGCGTTAGTCAAACAAATGGAGTCATCCTGGTTCACCGCGAAGACACAGGTTTAGACAGAATCCATCACCCACAAAAGTCATGATCATTTTGGAGTATGACAGCCAAGATGTTCTGGAGTGTCATCCTGTTCGTAAGGGCCACACTGTCAATGCCCAATACTACAGATCATTCCTGATGT
The DNA here is from genome assembly GCF_040183065.1 of Periplaneta americana. Taxonomy (NCBI): domain Eukaryota; kingdom Metazoa; phylum Arthropoda; class Insecta; order Blattodea; family Blattidae; genus Periplaneta; species Periplaneta americana. Next base: position 70,561,918 of record NC_091130.1, on the reverse strand, counting down.
ACCATCTGCGTCGTACAATTCGGAGGATACGTCCAGCATTGCTGAACAATGCCATAATCCTCCATGATAACGCAACAGCCCACACTGCAGCTTCTGTTAGGAACCTTTTGCAGCGGTGGGAGTAGGAGATTTTGGAAGACCTTCCCTACTCGCCTGATCTCAGTTCATGCGACATTGATTTCATTCCGCAATTGAAGAAGCCGCTGCATCGGAAGTAATTTTCAAAGAGAGAGGACATCTTAATAGCGTTTCGACGAGAGGTGATACACAGACGAAATCGCACACAGCCGATGGTATTCAACGTTTGCATCATTGTTGGCAAAGATGTGTGTTTGGGGGATTATTTTGAAGAGTGTTAGCTGTGAGTATTTTATTTTGTTTCCTTTTGTGCATAATAAAACAATAATTTCTATTTACGCATCTTTTAATTTCTCTTACCAATTCCCTTCTGTACCCGAACCCAATTTGGTACTACCACAGTCTAGTATATAGTCACGAAGCTCAATACGTAGTAAATAAGCATCCATAGATAGTTGCTAACCACTAGAATCGCTACTATCGCCTCATTACAGACAATGCGAAATAGTACCTGCACAGTCTTGTTTCTAGTACCCTCTTAAACTCAAGTTTCGTGACTGTATATACTAGCCTGTGGTACTAGCATTGCGAAGCACATTCCAGTGAACTTCAATAGCATATGAAGAGTCCACTGCAAGAATGATGGATGTCACTTTCTTGTCGAAAATGAACCAAGACTGTCAACGCATAGCTTAAGACATATAGAATGTACATGCAGAGTTATATGACATTAACACTGATAGTCATTGTCCCGTAATGATCGGAAAAACACAGTTAAGCTTTGAGCGCTAAGCATTTCAAACTTTCAATTGCTTCTCCTACAAAATGTATTCCAAATGACATCCATCATTCTTGCAGTGGACTCTTCATATAGTATTTCCATTCCTGCAACTTTATTGGCTGATATAATACAGGTGTCATGAACTAATTATGAAATGACCCTCGTACAATTCAAACTACAGAAATGAGTTACAAAATGTCTCAAAAGTGGCTAGCAATAGTAAATTGTAAAGAAGGAAACTGTGTAAATTTAGTGATTTTTATCACCTCTATTTTCATATTTTAAGTGTATAAACACTCAATGTCTATAATTGTACCTTGTGAATTTGCGTCTATATCTAATAGACGGTAATGCCACATGACACACGCCAATGTAAAATATGCTTCATTAGTTGAAACGTGTAGTAAGTACTAAATATGTGCTACTTATTTGTTAAGAAGAAACATTTTCCTTGTTACAAATGGAGGTCGAAGTGGTATTCTCGAATACCAATACCGCTAGCACCTCCACGGTTGAACTGTCACGGCCACAGAAATGTCTGTACACAGATCATTGTCTCGTAGGCACACGTTGCATTTAGTACGTAATTCGTCTAACAGTGTCCAATTCAGTTATCTTACTTGCAGTCAGCACTAGTTTCTCGATAAAGCAATGTATATATAGTACAAGCATGAGTAGAAAGTAACAGAAAAGAAATGGCAAATACTAACTAATGTCTAGTGAAAACTATTTTTTCCCCAACTATTTCTAATGAAACCAGAGTTTCGCGTCGTAATATTATTTCCACGATTCAATGAAAATAAATAACAGAAAAGCAATGTAGATATGAAAATTTTGGTTAGTCAAGCACAATTGGTGGAGACGCCAGTATTTACTTTGAGTGAGAGAGATTCGAAACTCACACTTTAAATGAATAACTGCCTTGTCCCACACCAGTGAAATTAACATAGATTCTTACTTATCAAGTCAAATGTGCGTAATATTGTTAACATTGATTGGCATACGATTCATTTTCCATAATACTTATGTACAGCTGTCAAAAGAAAAAGTGGCCGCTCTCCTGGAACAAAGTTCCCTTCGGGTATCTTCGCTACAATTCGGAGACAGGCGATGTTACATGTTGTTGGACCACGTTGCCTGATATCTACAGTTTGTAGTATTCTGTGTGTTATCGATAGCATAATGGTAGCGTTCAGGCCTCTTATTCATGAGGTCCTGCGTTCGACTACAACCACGTGCTTTTTATGTTCTTTTTTGTTCTGTTTTTGAGAGAGACAAACTATACATAATGGCTCCTTTTTCTTTTACGATTATTTTAGTAATTAACATCAGGTTCATTAATATATTATGCCATGACTTTATCATTATGATATTGTGGCTGCAAATGGAAAGAAAAAAGATTTTATTCTCAATAAAAATATCTTTCGGGGCATAAACAAAACAAATTTACTGGCGTCGGCCTTAAAACATTCAAACAATTAAGCGTTCAAAAAACAAAACAAAAAGCCACAATTCAATATTTAGCCTATCTTCCTCTTATCTCGATCATCTTGCAGTCGAGTGGGCATGGAATTGACTAGTCTATGCAAATAGCGACTGTTTTTAGACACGATATTCCAGGCATTCTGAACATACATACATAAGTGTTCTGTCCATGGGCAGGTCTTTCATTGCAAACCCAGCAATCTCCAATCTTTCCTATTTTCTGCCTTCCTCTTAGTCTCCGCATATGATCCACATATCCTAATGTCGTCTATTATTCTTTTCAACCAGAGACCCAACCAATTCCTTTTTCTGTCTCTAATCAGTTTCAGCATCATTCTTTCTTCACTCACTTTTTCAAACACAATTTTATTTCTTATTCTATCTGTCCACTTCACACGCACCGTTCTTCTCCACATCCACATTTCAAATGCTTCAATTCGTTTCTCTTCATTTCGTCGTAATGTCCATGTTCCTTCCCCATACAATGCCACACTCCACACAAAGCACTTCACTAGTCTCTTCCTTAGTTCTTTTTCCAGAGGTCCGCAGAAGATGCTTCTTCTTCTATTTAAAGCTTCCTTTGTTCATGTTTGCAGTTTTTCTTGGGAAGGATAGGCCTAAATGCGGTAACATCCCGTTGCTTTCCGCACACCACTATCTCTTTCGCATCTTATTAAATTCCAGAGGACCCAAGCGTGGAGATGAGGAGAGTGGATTTGACTAATTGGGCCCTCCGGACTTCACCGAAAGTCACGGCAAGGGTTAAATATTAATTCTATCAGGATGTTTGACCCTATCAGAGATCGGGAAATCTCAATTAGCCTTTGCCCCCCGCATCCTGGACTAGCTTCTACGAATCATCAGAAAATCTTAGAGTGTGATTGGGCCAATTTTTCCGAAAATGTTTCCACACTTTTGCCCTCGTAGCTCAGCGGACGAACGTCGGAATTTAGATGTCAACGTCTCAGGTTCAATTCCTCGTTACTCCTTTTCATTTTATTGTGGTTCAAGATAGTATAATGTAATAATACAAAAAGAAAAACTAATAGCAGTATTATGCAACTGGATTTTTCCAAACCTAATATTAAATTTATGTTATTTATATCGCTAAAGAACGATTACAATATAAATAACTTTAATATTATTTATACAGTATCACTAAAGAACGATAACACAATATAAATTATAAATATCGGTTTGTTTAATTAATATAAGATATTACATAATACGTGTTTAATTATCTAAATAAAGTAACCTATTTTACAAAGAAAGATGTTTATTTGTGTTATAATAATTACCTACATAAAATACAGATTATTTATATTGCGAAAGAACAATAACAATATAAATAACTTGAATATTATTTTATAATGCTAATGAAGGAAAACAGAATATAGGGTAAATGATAACTTGAATATTATTTATATCGCTAAAGAACGATAACAATATAAAAAACGTGAATATTATTCATATCGGAATTTCACAGATTTATTACAGATGTATTTAAGAAATTGTAGAAGAATAGTAATTAGTAACAGTGTCCTATTTATTCTTCTTGGAGCCAAATTTGTAACTTTTAAAAGTGTGGTTACTATGTTGAAGTGTATGTGTTGCAACGGATGCTTGATTTGTTATGTATGAGAGTCAGTTATGGGATGCTTGATATCGTCGCAATGTCGTAATTATAGTTTGATTGTGTTTGTGTGACTATTGTGTATTAATTTATGATGTATGGTATGGAAAGCTGCATATTTGTGTTATAGAAGTGTTACGTATGTGTGTTGTTAATGTTTTTGTATGTTTCAAATTGATAACTGATATTTGTTTTGCAATCGCAATGCCTAATTTACGGATTGTTTATGTTTTGTTTACATCGCATAAGCTAATTTAATTTTCTTTTCCATTTCTCTTTATGCTTATCTGTTTTGTGTATAAAACTATAGCCCTAACATACATATGTAAAATAGGGCTAACCCCCCACTGGAGATACAATAATAATAATAATAATTATTATTATTATTATTATTATTATTATTATTATTATTATTATTATTCATATCGTTATAAAACGATAACAGAATACAAATGATGACTTGAATTTTATTCATATCTCTAAAGAACGATAACAAAATATAAATAACGTCATATCCATCAAGAACGATAACTGGATATAAATGATAATTTGAATATCATTTACATCGCTAAAGAACGATTAAAAAATAGAATGAAAACTTGAAGAAGGCGCGAACCCACAACCTTTGAATCATTAAACAAGCACTCTACCGCTGGTCTGCGAGGAGCAGATACGGAACACTTCCACAGTTCCGGAACTGCTTGTACAAGCACATGCATCGTGTAACATCGCCGCGACCCGAAGTGGACTTTGAAAATATTCGCTGTTCACGAGTGCGGCCACTTTTTTTTTTTTTTTTTTTGACAGCTGTACATAATTTAGTCGCGAAGCAATAACAACAAAACTAAGGTATAGCTGTCAAAAGAAAAAGTAGCCGTCGGGTATCTCCACTACAATTCGGAGACAAGCGATGTTACATGTTGTTGGACCACGATGACTGCTATATAGAGTTATAACTAAAGTATTCTACGTGTTACACTTGTAGCGTAACGGTAGTGTTCCGGACTGGTATTCGTGAGGTGTTGCGTTCGAACACCACCGAGTGCTTTTTATGTTTTTAAGATAGAGAGAAAACATAACTGCTCCTGTATCTTTTATGACTGTTTTAGTAAACCTAATTAACATCAGGTTCGTGAATGCATTATGCCATGACTTTATCACTATTTATTATGACATTATGGCTGCAAATGGAAAGAAAAATTTTATACTCAACAAAAATATCTTTCGTGGCATAAACAAAACAAGCATACTTCCGTCTGCCTTAGAAAATTCAAACAATTAAAAGTTAAAAAACCAAACCAAAAGCCACGATCCAATATTTAGTCCATTTTCCTCAAATCTCTATCACATTTTGCAGTCGAGTGGACATGTCCTGGACGAGCTTCCATAAATCATCAGGACGTCTTTGAAGGAGATTGGGCCAACTTTTCCGCATATTATTATGCTTATTTAGATAAATCAAAATCTCTAGTGAGGTTACTGTTGATAAAACAACACGTAGCAGCAAATCACAAACCTCACGTCTATAAATTTTGTAAGAACTATCAACCTTAAAATCCGACGATAAGCAGAGTTAAACTTCACTGATGATTAATTTTAAGAATGGTTCCGATGAGCTACAATCGATTTCCTCATTAGAGTCATTCCACGTCAAATCGCACAGCAATAAAACACGACCTTCTCGGAAATGGTCGAATTTTTTTTTCATGAATTCCAGACATCAAATAAGGAGACCCGTATTTTTTTATTTTCACAATTATTAATTATTTGTGTAGTTATGAACATTTGAAGTTACGCAAACTATGCGCGCACTGTTACATAAACTCGCTTGGAACTTTGTATCTACATATAATTGAGATTTGCGGTTTGGCGCATTTGAAAAACGAAATACAACACTTTTTATTACTTTAGGCCTATCACAAATAAATTTAAAATTTGGCTATTTTCTTAATCATTTCTTTTTCAAAGCAAAATTACTATATTAAATAACCAAGTTAAAAATCTGAAAAAAATATAGACTTGTTCGCTGATGTATTAACTGTAAACTACTGCATTTAAAAAAATGGGATCGGCACCCATACATTTGTAACAATTTATTTTCCGGAGGCATGCACGCGCTCGCAATGCCCAGCTAATGAACTGCTTGCAGCCATAGGCTAGAAGGCTGCCCGTGGAAATTTCCCGTTGCATCTGATGTCACCATACTAATCATCAAATGATTAATACCTTAAGGAACAGTAAATATCTTATCTAAAATTATGTTATTATTGTCAGCTCAGCTAAGAGGGGAAGCCCTTCACAGTTTATACTATAATATAGCCAAGTGTTTGATGATAGCAAGACTGGGTAAGGTAGTAAACTTTATGGCAGTAAACAGATGGCATGAGAGAAAAATAATCAGTTTGGGTTTTAATTTCGCGCAGTGACGTGACTTCTATACAACATGAGTGATGGTAAAGATTGCTTAATATATAGCAAGTGTTTAAATCCACTTACCTTCCTAATCACGCTTTTAAAAAGAAAAGTACACTAAGACGCGTAAGTCGCGACTTATTGATAAAGCTCAATTTAAAGGAGTCTTTGAGTGTGCAAATATATGATTTGTTCCGTAAAAATCAATCAATTTCCGCATAGGTCAGGTGAAATTATATGTGAAGCCGGTAGTTCTTGTGATATTAATAAACATGAATCAAATGAAAGTGCGGACAGAGAAAGTGATTATCCCAGTATTTCTTCTAGCAGTTCTATGGATACAGTGCTAGAAATCACTAATATTGAGGAATTAAACAAGAGTTTGATGTCAATAGAATCCCCTATCAAGAAAAGAAAGATACAACAAAACGATACCCCAGTGAAAAGTTTCAAAAGTAAAAGGCTCCCTAGCATGTTAAGTTTTTCATGTAGAAGATGCATCATCATCCATTCAAAAGTCAGCCATATTTTATTTTTGACGGAATGCAAAGAAAGTACAACCTGAAAATTACATAGTCATTGCAGACTTTTCTGAAAATTATTCATTTGTAATACAAGATTCAATACAAGGTGTGCATTGGAACATATGCCAAGCCACAATACAGTACAATTGTAATTTTACTTCCTACTTTATTTTATTTTATATTCTCTTATAGGCCTATTAATATTATATCTGAACTGTGATCGAAAACGAGCGCTGCTCATTCGGTCTCAAATTTTGTTACTACTACTGCATCTCCTTTTTTATATTGATTGTATTATTTTATTTCTATTTCTCTTATTTGTAATTATATTCTTTATTCTGTATATTTAAATAAATAAATAAATAAATAAATAAATAAATAAATCCTTTCGTAGTATATTCCAAAGGAGATACAGAAATTCGTTACAAAAGTAATGTCATCTCAGAAACCATGAAACATGATACCGATCCCTTTCACTTTTTTCAATCCGAAGCAATCAATTTCTTAAAGCAAGAATTCAATGGTATGAAAAAAAAAAATCATCTACTTTTCCAATGGATCAAGTTCACAATACCAAAAAAAAAAAAAAAAAAAAAAAAAATTAAAAATAATTGCTTACTTGAAGACGATTATGGAATTAGTGCTCAATGACACTTCCTTGCAATGTCGCATGGTAAAGGTCCATGTGTTGGCATTGGAGATACTGTTAAAAGACTTGCCACGAGAGTTAGCCTATACAAGATCCTATAACAACACAAAAAAAAACTGTTTGATTAGTCACAAAAAACATTTCTAACGTGTCATTTATATTTTGTCCATTCAATAAGCACGAAAACCACAATGAAAATTTGCAGGCCAGATACCATAATCTAAAACCAATAACTGGTACATTAAAATTATATTCTTTCATTCCGTTGTCAAAAACTGAAGATTTAGTAAAACAATTTTCTTTCAAGAAAGAAGGTAGGCGAATGAAAATTTAAAATGTGAATGAAAAGAAACATTTGAAAAGCATAATGCACAATTATTTGAAGAATTCATAATAAGTAAATTAGCAGTGTTTCCTCGAGTAACTTGATCCGTACTGGGTGTAATGTTGCAACGTTCAATCAATTATCCAGCGCCGATAAACCTCTTAGCGCGCTTTAACGCTTCCCGTCCACTGCTGCTGCGCCGACCGCTACACATTCTGTCATAAGTAATTAAATTTCCATTAAACTATTAGAGATCCCATTCTGATTTTTTTCTGGAATTATTAAGAATACTTCAGTGCACCTAGTAGGCTTTTTTTAGATTTTTAATAGGGCTATTTCACATTGATGTATATGTTTTAAAAATTGAATTATAAAAAAATATTTGAAATAATTATATTAAAATTAGTTAGTAAATATTTAATAAAAAGACAGTACTTTAAGCTTTTAAATGCATTTTTTTTTTCAAAAAAAAATTTAACATCAATATCGTCAGAAATATGACGCTTTAAATGTTGCATTGTGCGACATTTTTAACGAATTTTAACATGTAATATTTTAAAAACATGTGGACTTAGGAGGAAATAAAAATACACTTGTTGGTTTATGAGACCCATAGAGTTGGTAAAAAAAAATATAAACGCAATCAGAAATATGAAGGTCAAAATTTGTATAATTTTGTGCGATTTCACGTGGAATGACTCATTATTCAGAATTGTTTTGCCAAATTAGGATAACCGAACGAATAATGACATCTAGACTAGTAAAAATAAAGTATATCTCGATGCAGATCTCCATTCTTAAACGTTTTATTTATTTTTTCCTTTCCTCGTTTAGTTTCTACTGATGTGCAATATTTTAGATCTATATAGGGAAAAAAATGACTGGCCATCTAGGACTATACGGTAGATGTGAGTGAGTCTACTTTCCAAACCCTACAATTCGGTATGGATTTAATTAAAAATGTAGCATGCTCCGATAACCACTTCCCCTTGGGAGTGTAGTCCAATAACACATACAGTGCTTTCTCATCATACGTGTCGGGCGACAATTAATATAGCAAATTAAAACAGAGATTTATAAACTTGTCCAATCTCATATTGTCATCGCATATCAATTTACTTCGCAAAGTCACAACAGTCCCACTGTGTGATCGTCCTGCCGCGTCTGTGGCTCAACTAGTGGTGAAATTTGTGGTGAACAAAGATGTTGCAGAGGGTTTTTCAAGGCACTCCCATTACTTTCATCATTCTACAAACACGCTTCACTCTCCTCTCATTTCATTTATCAATAGTAAAAATAGACTGAAGTCTTGGGGTAATACGGGTTTCCGATGCTGATACAGAAAGGGCTTGGGGCTCAGGGTCCCTGGAGTTTATCAGGCTACTTGTCTCAAAACAGCATCTGACTATCAGGGGGTGAGGCAGGATGGCCCACATGTGAGCATCGGATTCACAAATGGCACCTGGGCCACGTGTTGGACTTGGACATTCATCGCATATCTAGGCACACAACAGACTAAAGTGTGCCTAAATGTACGGACCCCAGCCCTCCTAAAATTCAAGCCAAGCCAAGGGCTACTATCACTCACTGTGTGAGTTCTCTATCTGCTCTAATCGCTACCTCCAACACACAATAACAACTATTATCTGTACATTTCGAACTGGCGGCTCAAGGTCAAGCAATAGACTGCATTTGCCACTATGCTTATCCCAATCCTGGACCATTCTCCTCAACTAAAGTCAGCTGGGACAGCAGGAATTACCAGTGCTTCAGATGACAGTTTTCAGTTCAATAACTCGTGCATACTTTTGTACGTGACCTTGATTTGTCAGTTCGAAATGCACAGATAACACTGAACAACAAGAATTTTGCTCCGACTTAAAACAATGTGTCCCTTACGGTTTGATGTGCGCTGAATCCCAAAATGCATCTCTTTTCTTCGTAACACGTAAGGTTTTTAAGATATACTATGATTTCCCTTTTCGATAAGCGCTCCCCCATGAAACATCTGACGCGGGTTGAGGGTATAAACCAAAACAAAAGCTAATGTATTTTATGAGTTTAGGACTTATTTATGGTTTATTATGGTTGTTGGCATGTTATTTTGTAAATTTAAGAGACATGATGGGGACCGGTAAGCTAATACATTGAATAGGGATGAGCAGGGTCCGTCTATGCTTATATACTTAAATATTAAATATTAAAATACTTGTCACATTTTATTAACTTGAACGTTTTCGGCTTGAATAAGCCATCTTCAGAAGATTATGCCTGAGAATACATATAAAGGTAGACTGGTACATGCGTGTTATGTAGTACAATGTGAACAATGAGCCTCTACAATAAACAGTTGTGGACTCAGATTAATTAAATGTGGAAAAATAAAAAACTATATAAGCTGTGGTCAATAAAATATTAAAATGTTAAAATATTAAAATGTTAAATGCTGTCTTGAGTTCCAATTTACTGAACCATCTGTGACAAATGAGAGATAATTCAACTGTAATACGGAATGAAAATGTATCAAAATGTGGACCAATATAATACATACATAATGAAGAAGTTACAAACAATAACAATGAGATGTACTTATGTAAATCTTAATACTGTCGAATCTTTAACAAATTTAATATAAGAACTTAATATAAAAATATAAATCTGGTTACAAACTTCGCATAGCGAATTGTGGACGAAAGCTCACGGAATAGTTGTGATTAATCTAACAAGGGAAAGGTTTCGGCTAGAACAGGAATTTTTGGTTAAAAATTTGTACAGACGCTTACCTCACAATGGTGATGAAGATCGTAAAAGCATTCATTTGTGTAACTCTCCGTTTGGTTGGTATTGGTCAATACACTTCTTTAAAAATGTAGCCTACATAAGGATTATCTACAAAATGCATGAAACAGCATGGAGCAGAGCAATAAGCACAACACGCAGAAGCAACACCTGAATAATTTTCTGAACCACACTCTAGTGCTGAAAAATCAAATGTCACCTGAATTATATATTTGAAGTCAGAGACTTGTTCAGGATTCACGTAACCAGCTGACTGCCAGGAATACTGAAGCATAGGGCGGTACACTGGAGCAGACAACTGGTTATGAATAACGGAGTGCATTTTCATTATAAACACTCGATTTCCCAAGTTAAGTTCTAGATTCTCAACAGAGTCTTTGTATAATCTGTTATCCTCCGAGCATATATTTTGTATTGTCTAAGGAAATAGATATTCAGAGGCTGGATATAATTAGTTTTTTAGGTGGAATGATCATACATTCCATGTCCTAGCCTTGGAATGATTCATTTATTAAGGTTGCGTCCTTGTGCGCATTCAATGACTTACACAACAATATACACTTTTGATTAGCTGCAATATTTTCAGACAGAATGTTGGAGAAAAATATTCTTAAATGGGCTTTAGACATTTTACCGCTCGCACTAGCTTCTAGGCTAAGCTAGGCTTACGGGTAAGGTGTCTCATCTCCTTAAATTGTGCAGTGCTCTCCCCAACCCTCAACTTGTACAGTGCTCTAACAGACAAACCACACATTACAAAAACGAATGCTTTTGGGAGCTTTACAGAGATGTAGAGATGGGCCTATATAAAAATTGTGGATACGAAATTCCTGTTCGAGCCGAAACCCTTCCCTTGTAAGTGATGTTTGTAAAATAGTTTAGCTAGAGCGGGGTTTAAGGAGTTGTAATAGTAATATACGTTACAAGAGCGGTATGTTGACGTTTTCATGGTCGAGCAAAAGATGGAAAAAGCGAAACGTAGTTGAGCTTTTTTAATTTCCGAGAACATGAAAACAAATATACCGCTCGTGTATCGTACATTATTTTGTGCGAAAGACGAATTTCTAATTAGTTGCAATGAAATCTCCATGTTGGTTTCTGTTTAATGACGGCAACTTCGGAAAACCAAAATATCTTTCTTCAACATTGTTGCTATAAAATGTTTTCTGTGTTTACTATACTCCAGCAGGCCGTGATATACGTCTGTCTTTTTTTCCCCCCAGTCTATAAATGCGAACTTAAAACAAACGGTAAGGTTATGTAATGATTTATTTTTCATTTTAATATTTTAACAATATTATTTATATAACATATTGCAGTAATAACATCAGCATCTGGAATCTTGTTGATTTTTTCACGGCTTCCTTAATGTTACTTGTAACAGGAATGCAATAAGTTTCGTGGAGTAGTAGACTTTACTTAATTTTTGCAAATATTTAAAAACAATAATTAACATTGCAATTTAGGTGAAATTTCAGTGGTAAATTTCCAATTTATAATTATTACTATGTTAAACGTCTCTAAAAATAATATATTAAAAGCCTAAAGCAGTAAAATGAATGTCGCGCTTAAGCGGTAAGAAGAGGGAAATTGTTGTGTGTGTTACGTTGGGAATACTGAATGTGGTATTTCACACTTACCGCGTATTGGTTCTGTGCGGAAAACAAGCAAATACGCACGTGTGTGGTGATGGTAGTTCCGTAGTCAATGGTGGTAGAGAGACAACTGTTGGGCGCGCTTCGTTTACAGATTTTATTAAACTTAGGTAACAGCTGACGGTGGAAGGTTGGTTATAGGCTAACAAGCATACACGTGGGCTGTGTGTGTTCAGATGATATATATTGATAGTTCTCTTGGTTAGCGTATTTGTAATTGAACTTATAACCATTTTGTAATATATTATGTTAATTATCTGTAAGCTGCAGATCGGTTAAATTGACTATTCTATTACTTGTACCTGGGGAGGTAGAGAGATGTTTTACAGATGGTTTCTAGGTATCCAATAAGGCTTTTAGTTTTTTTGTTTAAAGTTTCATATTTGAGACTCATAATTCTGTCTATCCTTTCATTGCAGAAGTTATATGGGTTCCTATATATAGGCTGATTTGAGATGTAATTCAAGAACCAAGAGAAAGTCCTTAATACCTTAGCCATTGAAACCCAACATATAATTTCTCAAAGTGATCATGAGAATAAAGATTTCCTTAGCTACAGCTCCGCTGAAATCATTAATAAATACATGAAAGACCCTATAACTTTGGATGAATATAAACAAGCTAAATGTAATAAGAAAGACTTAACTTACATCAGAGGTTGCAGCAGAAAGGAATTATCCATACTAAAGCCGACAAAAATGATGCTGTTGTTTTAATGACTAAGGACCAGTACGTTGAAAACACAAAATAATTTTTTGTCAATAATCATATTTTTGAACTTAAAATGGACCCTACAGATAATTACCATAAACAGTTGAAGACAGCATTAAAGAGTTCTCCTGACCTTATTCCGGCCAATTCGATTAATAAATTAGTACAAATTCATCCCCAAGCACCCATTTTGAAAGCATTGCCTAAAAAAAACACAAATCAGAGCTAACAATGAGACCCATAGTAAACAGTCAAAACGCTCCTAATCGCAAAGTTAATAAATTCTTACACAATTTTTTGAAAGGCAACTTGATCATGGATGATAAATATACAGTTACAAATACTAGACACTTAATTAGGACACTTCCAAATTAAAACCTTCAAAAAGAGCTAAATTATTATCCTTCGATTTTTTTCAACCTATATACAAATATTCCTATCAATGAGACCTTAAATATAATTAAAGCAAAACTTGCTGATGTTCAATTAAGTTCCATTTTAATATAACAGGTGCTTCACCTTTTAAGTATCTCATTAAAGCAGAATTATTTTTCGTTTAATAATACATTTTATCAACAGAACCAAGGCTTGGCAATGGGTGACCCACTGTCTGGTTTTCTAGCAGAAATTTTCTTGCAGGACTTAGAAAGTAATAATGTACACGTCCTCTCAAATCGGTTCAACATAACCACATACCTCAGATATGTAGATGATACATTACTTTTTTATGAAAATGATAATATTAATGACAGTATCATCAATTCCTTTAATCTATTGCACCCAGATATAAGATTTACTTTTGAATCAGATATAAATCGGTCTATAAATTTTTTGGACTTACGAATTTTTATAAATAACACCAAAATTAATTTTGATATTTTCAGGAAACCTACTTCCACTGATCATTCTATTAAAAACACTTCTAACCATCCTGAAATACATAAATTCAGTAAATTTAGGTTTCTCATTGATAGAGCCCTTAAATTAATTCTGCTTGACAAAACCTTAAGCAGAAAAACTAAAACACAGGCACTGGAGACCTGTGTTTATCCTGTATTACGTTATGGGTCCCAAACATGGTCGCTAACAGGAAAACACAGGACTAAACTACAAACGTGTCAAAGGAAAATGATGCGCAAAATTATGGGCGTATCACTGAAGGAGAAAATCCCAAATGCGACACTGTACCAACTAGCAGATACACAGGACATCACACATGCAGCCATTACATCCAAATGGAAATGGCGTGGACACGTGGCCAGGCTACCAGGCGACAGATGGACATACCGAGGATGAACATACCGAGCTACCAAGTGAGACCTCCGTATAGGAAGGAGACTTCAAGGCAGATCTCGGCGCAGATGGGCAGACTTCTTCAAAGAACAGGCAGGTCAACAATGGTCCAGAGAGGCAAGAGACAGAAGAAAGTGGAAACTACTCGAGGGACATTTGTGCATAGACAGGAAGTTGTGAAAGGCAGTGAGAGAATCATTGTTAAAGAAATTCAAGTTCCTAGACTTAAATATCACGTCTAACGTGAACTAGCTCACCACGTTAGGCAAGTAGAGCTTTCCTTTATTTAAGGAGGCCTTTGCCCTTCATGGAACACAATAGGCTATCTTTATATTTATCTTATCTTTATTTACTATTGACAGAATGTTAACTGTTCCCTTAAGTAAAGCTTGTTTCAACAAATAATATAAATATATAATTAATTTAGCGAAAATCAATGGTTTCAGCAAACATGTAATAGATAAACTACTCAATAAACGTAAAAATAAACTTTCCCACAATAAGCATACTACACATATGGTAAATTCATCTTCACCTAAGAAAACATGGGTTAGCATGACCTATTTTGGCAAAGTCTCGAACCAACTTAGTAATTTAAAAAAAAAACATGGTATTGATGTAGCTTTCCGCACAAATAATAAATTAAATAACATCATCCCCAACAAGTTCAACATCAGAGACAAACATCAAAGCGGAGATATATTATATGCTGCAATGTAAGAACTGTCCTAGCAAGTATATTGGCCAGACTCGCAGGAATTTTAGAACACGGTATAGCGAACATGTTTCTGATTTCAGACATAATAGGAGAAAGTCCAAATTCGCTACCCATCTGACCGACCAAGGCCACGAACTAACTAGTATAAATGAGGCTTTGCGCATTATTCTCCCTTTAAACGACAGTTCTTACATCAATGCCGCGAAGATTTTCACATTGCTTGGGCTTGTAATTTAGGCGTATCGCTTTTGAACGAGCAAGTTCCCAACTTACGAAATCCACTCTTCAATTTGAACGCACAAAACCCACGTCCTCTCCTATCAGCCTACTGTATAACCAACCTTCCCACCTTCTGCCCTCTGCTGTTACCTAAACGTTGTAAAATTATGTAAACGAAGCGCCGCTAACAGTTGCCTTCCAGCCACCAAAGAATTCGGAACCATCACTACAACACACATTTTGTAAGTTTATTTCATTACTTCATTTTATTTCATTATAAACTTGAGATAATGCTGTTTAGATATATCCATAATTATTTCACAGCTTTAATTAAACCTCGCTTATATTATTTTCACATACACATCTCAGATTATAACATAAACTGTTTCGTGCGCTTACGTAACTTATATACTTCGCGGTGCGAAGCTTGTAACAAGATATATATTTAATGTAACCGTTATATTACGCTTATATATTATTCAACAGTATTAAGCTTTTGTTAAAGCACATTTCATTACCATTGTAATTATTTCTAATTTCGTGTGTACAATTGTTATTATTGGTCCACCATATGATTCACACATTTCTCATTTATTATTTGCAGTTGAGTTCAACTCCATTCAAGACACCATACTGGAATTCTTGCCACAGATGGCTCAGCAAGTTCGAACTTTATTTTAACATTTTACTGACGCAACAGCTTGCACAAGCATTCACTTATGTTTTAATTTTAATCATAATTACTTGATCTCATAATTATTTATAACAGAAGTTCATAGCTTGTTCAGTGCTCATATTATATTAGATTACACAAACGCACCAACTAATGTATTCATGTATTCAAAGCATAGTTTCTGAAGATGGCTCTGTCGAGCCGAAAACGTTCAAGTTAAATAAAATGTGACAAATAACATATGTTACTTGTTCTAAAGATAAGTATAGACGGACTCTGTTTACTCTCATTTACATAGAACTTGTTGTGGAAATCATGTTAAGTGCATATGTTAAAATGGAGTGTAATATGTCTCTCATTTGGATTTCTTTCCTCCTAACTTTGGAGCGGCAAACGACGAGCCTGGGGAAAGATTTCATCAAGAAATATCTGAAATGGAAAGGCGATATAAAGGAAGATTATCATCCAGCAAACCTAGATGTTGATAAAGCGTCGTAAAATAACCCAAGAAAATAAAAAAAAAATCATCCAGCATGCTTGCAAACTATTGTTGGTTCCTTCTAAAATACAGTCCCGGGTCTAGTTATAAGCAGAAGTCATCCAGAAAATTATTTTAAATGTAAGTTCAAATTCCGAGATTTTTCTCATTATATGCATGAAATATTTTTATTGTTGTGTTTTAAACTATGTTACATTATTTTTGTATCCAGTACACATTTTTCAAGTATTATGAGGAATTTTGAATCCCTAGTGTGTTGTAATTTTATCAGTAGCAGCGAACAATTAAAAACAAATAAGTTTTGTCATAAAAATTTAATTCATTTTCCCCGGAAAATGGTACGTGATGGGGCAATTTGGATTTTTAATTCAGATTTAGGGCACACACATTAGTAATATTCACCTATTTTTATTTCGGAGCAAGACAAAAAGTAAACATTTGTTGTTCAGTGTAATAGTAGTACTACTCCCAACAGTTAATGCATTTTCAACCATCACTCCAACTTCAAACGTGAACTTTAGACGCCACCAGAAACTTAAAGACTTCAAAATATTTTCTATTCAAAGGTGTGTGATGTTGCGTGTAAAGAACCTACACTTACTCTGAATTAAAAAAATTTAGGGCACACCGTGAACGCTGTTCCATTTGTTATTATTATTATTATTATTATTATTATTTATTATTTTTAATTGGTTATTCTACGACGCTTTATCAACTGCTATGGTTATCTAGCGTCTGAGTGAGATGGTGATAATGCTAGCGAAATGAATCCAGGTAACTTGTTCCAACCAGGATTTGAACCCGGGCCCTCTCGTTGCACGTTGCTATCTGTTACTCCACAGCGGTGAACTACTATTTCTTGTAATGTAAACACTGAAGATTTAGAATTTACTACTATGAATAAATTAATGACTCCCGCATACAATATTTTGACGTCAAAACTTCAAATTATCTCGTGTTATGGTATTTGAAGCAAAAAATAATTAATCTGGATATACAGTATACAGATTAATTGATTTACCAATCTAGAATATGAACAAAATCCCTTCAATAATTTTGGAAAAAAAGGTTTTACAAACACAGCTAGGCGAGACTAGGAATGCCGAAAAAAATTTTTTTTTACTACATCACACTATTTTTTTAAATATATTTGGCCCTTGGGGATCGTATTTATGATTTGTAATGAATATCTTATTAATTGCTGGTAATTCAATTTTTTATTAATATAAGATATTATATATATATATATATATATATATATAAATTAATTATTTAAATAAAATATACGGCTCTCTCACATAGTCTATACTAAAATCCTCGCGGAATCGGCTACTGAAGGTCATCGTCCTCAGGGACCCAATAAGCGTGGAATTCACTGAAGTAACAACTCCTTGCTATTAACGGTCACTCTTGGCTTCAGCCAGCTTAAAACTACTTCACGTAACGTCTGGCAGCTCGTCTGGGCCACAACGAGAACTATTTTTGTTTTACACTGTACACAACCCCCGGTAGTACATGCGGCTGTAAGTTCATACGCGGCTCCATTTTCCTCTACACCGCCTCTGGCAAGTGCACGGCAAACAGGTGCACATACAGAAAATACCTTTACACGTCCAACAATACGCTGTAATGTTTCCGATCGTCATATACACTTTTGTGGTGACAGTGTGATGCAATCCATCAGTCTGTCACGCACGCGGTCAAGAGTTCGAGTCTCAGTCACACCGGTAATGTCATTTACGTTAAGATATTCCTCGGGGTTCTCCTGTTTCCCCATTGCAGGCATTAACATCATTCCAGCAGATCTTTATTCAATTATATCCCCATAGCATTCCTCCGATCATTGGTAAGCGACGTGAGGAGGGAGCTAATCTAGGATAGAGATGGAAGAAAAAAGTCACTAACAGCGATTTCTCACCGGTGATAAAAAATCACGATCACTCCGGAAAGTGAACTGTTCATTAACCGGTGAAACAGTGCGCCATTAATCAACTTCACTAGTACGAGTACATTCAGGTATCCTGCTTTCAAAGAGAAGAAACAGAGTGAGAAAAGAACAAATGAAATGTTGCTCTTCTTAACCCTTAAATTCACAAAGTATCCTATAGGATACAACAGGTTAATATCTATATATTCTTATATATATATATATATATATATATATATATACATATATATACATATATATATATAATTTGAACTGGTAATGGAAATTACGGGAAAATGGCTGAACGGATTTTAATAAATGGCCCCTCATTTTGAAGCTTGGAACCCAAAGTTTTTCGGAAAAGTAGTAGTTTTCAGTGAAATGTCAATTTTCCTACATAATTTTCCTATTTTCCAAAATCCATCTGTTGTCAGTTTTGAGAACTAATTTTATTGAATCACGGCCGACTTGATTCAATTTCAGAATAAAACACACACTACGATAAACAATAGGCTATTACACGAAGGCCATGACCTGCAGGATTGCCGACATATTTAGAGCTCAATTCAATTTGTTATTAAAAACTGATTCTGCAGTGTATAATTTTCTGAGTACAGCTGTATATTGGATATTCAAATCTACAAAACTTGAGGTGGTTTGATGACATTATTACCGTTAGAAATAAAATATTATTATAGTTAATAAGATGATGCATCTATTTTTCATTAATTGTACATAATATTGATGCTATATTGATGGCATGAAAATGAAACTTTTGAGGTTATGTAAGTAAATGTAGAGGGTATGTTAATTTAGATCTTCATTTCTATAATTTACTGAGTGACTGTATATATAACTACAAAACTTAAGATAATAATATTGTTATTAAAAATCAAATATTTTTATACTTATTAACCCAGTGGGGTTGGGTCTTTTTCAAATACTTAATGGCAGTGTAGTGTAGATATTGATATGTGTCATTGTCTTCAGTATTGGCTCGAGAGAGCGCAAAAATTACAGTTCCTAAGGAAAGATAAAAAGGTATTACTTACTGATAAAATAAGAGGCCTAGAAAATTTTGTAGTCTCCAGATCATTTCAGCAAGATCTCTTAGTAGGATAAAATGATTTTACGCTCTACATTTCAAGTTTTACATGCAGCACCTATGCGAAAATGCTATTGTTCGAAAGCTTAGCAAACCTGACATTTTTTTTAACTTTTGCCTACAATCCACAATGACCTGAAATAGCTACTGCTGTCGTCCTGACATTGATACTTGCGTTTTCGCGTTGAAACTCAAAAACTGAAGTTGGATAGGTTCAAGAAAAAGTATTTGGCCTAAAAAAATCCATTCAGAGGGAGTATGGAAGCAAATAACTATCAAAAAGACAAGTATTCTTCATTGAAAATAAATCTGAAAAATTTTTATTTGAACGTCTAATGAACTTAGTTTGCAGCAGCATTTGCTGCACAAGCCACTAGTATGTTATAATTTTAATAGAATAAAAAAAATTGGTAGGAAAATTAAATAACCAAAATTACACAATAATATAATGTTGTACAAAATATAAAATATGGACATTGCGATAGTGTTTTCTTTACAGTCCGACACGGTTTAATAAACTAGTGTGAGAAATGAAGTTTTGCCAATTTAAGGGTTAAAATGTAGGTAGTTGATGGCAGCATATTGCAGTTCGCTTAATTAGTGCAAAATTAACGTGCTAAGAAATGAAAACTGTCATTGTCCGGTGATCGAGTTAATTAATAAATGTAAAGACCATTATTATGGATTTTTTGTAGTTTCCTATAGGCCTAAATGGATATTTTTTAACTTCAGATAAACTTTTATATAATACATAGTTTATATTAAAAGTAGGTCTTAATTAAATTTCAGTTAATTTTATAAACAAAACAAGTTTTGCAGTAATTTAATCATAGGCTGTATCTTGAATGCAATTATTACTTTCCACTTAATTTTTTAATGAATGATATTTATTACTAGGGCCAGGATTCATATGCAAATGCATATATTTACAGACTCTTTGAAAGTCGTGCAAAAAGAATTTAATATTCGTTTTGAACATCTGTGATTACGAATATGTAAGAGTTAATATTGCATTATTTGCATATTTTGGGTGTTTCTGCATATAATAGTCTATTTTGAATATATTGTAGCATATTTTCTGGATTTTGTTGCACAGATCGCCATATATGCAAACTTCGAATCTTTTTTTTTTCAGTTTTTTTTTTTTTTTTTTTTTTTTTTTTTTTTTAACAAAGGTCTACTGTAGCCTCATATGAAGTGTATTCACTCTGTCGACAACAATCAACTATGATGCCGTTTTTCTCAATACGCGCGAAATGTAACATAGACGTTTGTTCTCGGTTAAGATACAAATTTAATATTCTCACTTGAGAGAGAAAGCTTAGCTGTATCAGTTCAAGAACAATTCTGTGTGGTTTGTGTGAATTCACGATGCCACCTACAAAATCATCGTTCCAGAGCACCCTGAAGCAATGGATAACAAATAAAGAAGGCTTGCAGACACATGGAACGACCGTGTTCTGCGATTTTTGTGAAAAACATGTACGTACCTATTTATTTAAATATTATAATTTGTATTTTGATAGTTAAGAATGCAAAGGTTATAATGTCAATCGGAAACGAGAAAGAAACTTGCACAAAAGTGAAATTAATAACATTGAATATGTTAAAATTTATCTCCTTGGAAACGGTCTTTTTTTCTCTAACAATTCATTTCAAATGTACAGTACTAGAAAGAAAATATGGGCCGACTCTTAGTCGACAATCGCCTTGTATGTAGGCAAAAAGGTTTAAACATGTGCTTCCATATTGCCCAACTACAAGCACTGCACATGCGCACAGTGTTGTATCTGGAACTTTTCCCATCACGTGATCAACTTGACTCCACCACTTTCTTCGTGTGAATGCTAGCTTGTAGCAAGTAGCAACTTGCAAGCAGATACTGTGGATAGTGTGTGCTTGTTTAAATTAATAGCTAATTAATTTAGGTATAGAATTTGACATTAATTTAACTTTCAAACTCCACATTTTAACAAGTACTAAGTCTGCTTACCAATCACTTGGATTTGTAATTCTGAAATTATTCAAGCAACCACCTGTTTTTGGGTTAGGTTCCTATATTATAAGATATTCCAAATACCTTGTTCATTCCAGATTCCAACTACTTAGATTATTGAGATGATACTTTTTTTTTTTTTTTTTTTTGGTTTCCATACGTTCAATGACAGCAGAACGACTTACTCGATATTTCTCAGAAAATTATTAACAAAAATAATAGCGATTTCGCTGAAATATTCAAACTAATTCCAGTTTATATCCCTCCAAATATATATAGAACAAATGAAGGGTTCAGAGCCATAGTGGGCCAAACGCCATTTATTAAAAACGGAGAAAGCAAGGATTAAAATTAAGTGAATACAACAGTTTAATGAAGATTGTCATATCATGTAGCTTTAATGTGCATACTTTATATTACTTGCTATATGTTTCATTATATTATGAAAATCACTCAATTTTAACCCATGTTTTCTCCGTTTTTAATATATGGTGCTTGGCCCAATATGGCTCTGAACCCTTCAAATTTGGTATTTAATATTTCTAGATTGAATAAATTATCACAACTTTTCCCTTGTTTTGGCCCTACAATTTATTGTCAATTTTTGTCAATACTGAATAATTATAAGCTACATCTCTTTCATGTTTTCATTTAATTTATTTCTATTGCTAATGAGTTGCACATACCTATTTTATAACTGCTGCTCATGTGAATCATTATCAATAATAAATTATAAATTAAATTGTTCATGTATATTTATGTGAAGAAGGTGCTTTGATGAGCATCTAGCCTGTGTACTTTTCCATAAGTCACAATAAATAAAAAATACACAGTATATATACACCTTATTGTAACATTTTTAGAATTGCATGAGATGTACGAACTTCCGTGGAATAGGTATATACAGCAAGAGAAATACTTCAATAATGATAAAAATTAAAATTAAACAAAAGGGAATTATTTCAGAAACTTGTTACGAAACTTAAAGAACAAGTGTCCATAACATTAATGTAGAAATGGTTCGCAAAAAGGTTTAAAAAAATAATAACTTAAAAACAGTGTACCTCCAAGCATACAACATTCAGAGCGCGTTTTTTTACGTGTGGAACATGGTTTCAAGTTTAATGTCTCCGTGTGATCACAAATATGGTGTGAAGTTTAGAAACTTCAAACACTTGACTCCTGTAAACTATCCCCGTGTGAATCAGGTATATGACTGGATCGCTAATGGTTGAAAACGAACTATCACTACTACATAGGTAAACGAAAAACCACGTTTCAGCCCATCTCTAGTCTAGGTTGTGACAACGACTACATGAAACCTGCATAAGCAGGGAACGTTTCGCAGTCGACTGGTGTGGATGGGAATGCGCCCAACCGAGGGAAGTGTAAGAGCAGTCTAGTAAGGTAAAGTACCCAAATAAGAAACAGGTCCCTAATAAGAGATACATTGTTAATTTCTCCGGTATAATTTGCCATCTCTCGACAACTATGGTAAATCAATGTTTATGCTTCTAAAGACATCGTTCTTTGTCTAACCTCAGTTGAAAGTAAGCAACGAAGCTAAGAGCAAGACAAGTAATTTTTCACATTTTGAACTTTTTGATGGTTTAGGAAGTGAACAGAAGTTAATGTAAGGTACAACACATTTATTATTAATTTTATAAAATTGCTGGGGAAATGTTGCATATAATAAGGTAGATTGCTAATAAGAAAGATAATTTATGACCTTGGGTAGCTATTTCATTTGTATTTATTCCGTTCTCTAATAAGAGATACCTAGGGGTCCTATTAAGAGATAGTATCTCTTATTTAGAACCCTTATTTGGTTTTATTATGATGCTCACTTCTGAGAGTTTACGAAAGGCGTTAATGCTTCTAGTCGTGTCAGTTTGTCTGCCATAAACTACGTAAGAACCAATGAAAGATTAATTGAACTACTAATTAAAATTAATTACGAATTGGATCAATTATTAATTATCTATTGTCCTCAATTATTTATTACAAAAATTACTAATTTAAATGATTAAGTTATTATTATTAATGACTAAAATTAATTATTCATTGAGATGACAATAATTTCAATAGCTAAAATCAATTAAAATTGGCTAGTCTGACAATATTTACTTTACTTAAACATCAAAACATAAGTGCGTAATTCGTGAAATATTCTCTACATATTTCAAATAAAAATCTTGTGCAATTATTAAAACTATTAAATTTAATTGTGATTCCTGGTTTCGAAAATTTCGTTGGACCTGTGTAAATATTGCCACTACAGCCAGTGCCTGCGTTTCTGGCGCTTGTCCTTGAGTAAAAAACCAGTCAGTGAGCACTTGTTGCCAGTGTAGCTGAGAAAGGTAACACCCAACACGTCACGAAAGCAATCTGCCAATCAGAGTTGTCAGTCTTATTGGCCACTGACTGCGTCAAAGGCAAGACACTTGCACTTTGCATGTCTGGGATGTGTCCTTGAGTACACTGTCTATTCAGTGGCATCTGTTACCACTTCGGCTGAGAGTGGTACCATCTCCTAAACAGATGTGACGTCAACAATCTGCCAATCACAGTTGTCAGCTTTCATGCCCACAGACTGTGGCAAAGTTAGTTATTCGCTCTCAACGTTCCCATTACTTATTTCACGTGCCAGAAACGGTGACTTTGCTTATATCACAGTTATAGAAGCAGCAACAACCACCTCAAGAGTCGCAAGCTTCAACCAGTGTGAAGTCGCATGTAAAGTATCCAGGGCAGGAAAGGAGCTATCATAATATCAACTCTTTATCAGAAACAAATGAAAAAGAGGAAATACAAAGAAAATATGGAGCTTGCAAGAAGTTCGAAAAACAACAAAAACCACGGAAAAAATCAGTCCAAGAAGCACTGCTTGAGTTCGTCCAGTGATGAAGAATCCGATGTGAAAATGCAATTAATTAACTCTACTGACTCGGAATATGGAGAAAATTATGATGATGGAGAGTGCTTGTTTTGTACTCGATTTTTTCAGAGGACACCAGGGCCCAGGGGGGAAGACTCAGTGTTCAAAATGTCGTCGTTGGGCATACGAAGACTGCGGCACTGATGAAGAATTTTTATTTGTCCAACTTGCTCAATACAGCGATATAAGAAATGTATCAATTAAAGGGGTCGCAAAATATAAGTGCAATCAACTTAAATTTAAAATATGGAGATCGAAGTTTAATATTCTATCATTTTTTCTTTCTCTAGCAAAATATTAACGTTAGCAATAGTAGCCTAAGTAAGATTAGTACATTCATGTCCAATTTGACCTACTTTGTGTTATTTTCGTAAACCATATTCATTTCACTTGGAAAAATTTTCAAGTAAACAGCAAAATTGCTGTTGAGAGGAGTTAGACCACTGTTGCACTGACCCCTTCAATTTTAAAATGTTCCTGAATTTATTAAGGTATCCACATGATTTAACAATGTTATTTATTGCTTCAATTTTCACCCAATGATAATAATTTTTGTCCATGTTAAAAAATAAAGTTAAATAACACACGTATCTCTTATTTGGAACCTCTTTCCAAAACATCATCATTTCCCAGTTTTACTTCCTTTTATAATTTAAAATAACAATAAAAACCGACTAAATTTTGCATTGTCAATTCTAAAAATAGACGAAATGATGTGTGTATTTCACTCCTTAAAATTAAAAATGTCTATTCTCATCCTCGCTTATAAGCAGTTAAAAAAAAGTGTCTCTTATTTGAGTACTTTACCTTATATACAGTCACGAAGCTTGAGTTGTGAGGGAGCTAGGAACAATAGACTGTAAAAAAGGTAAAGGTATCCCCGTACAATGCCATGAAGGCACTTGGGGGTGCCGGTACTATTTCGTATTGTCTGTAATGAGGCGATATTAGCGATCCTAGTGGTTAGCAACTATCTATGGATGCATATTTACTACGTATTGAGCTTCGTGACTGTATATACTAGACTGTCGTAATAGTTCATGTTAATGGAAGTAACGCTACGGGTTCACTCTCCCTTTTCATGATGTTGTTTAGTTAACTATCCGAAGACAGGTTTGAACCTCAAAAGTGACACCAATAAGGCATTATTCATGAGGCAACTAAACCAGGAGATAATGGAGAAGGGCGGCCAGTTTCTTTCACCCTCCATTGCATACATCGCTCACTAGTAAGATATTACACTAATCAGACTTCAATGCATACAGACACCTCTTCACGATTCATTCATTCACAGTTTTCTGCCCAGGACAAGGTCTTTCACTGCAAACCCAGCTTTCTCCAGTCTTTCCAATTTCCTGCCTTCTTCTTAGTCCCCGCATATTATCCATATCTTAATATCATCTATCTTTTGAAATCTTCTTCAGCCCCGAACTGTTCTCCCGTTCACCATTCCTTCCCTCTTCAGAATAATAGGTGTTATATACTTCTGGCCATACTGCAACCATCTTAGTTTTTATAATACTAATCCGAAAACGATAATGGGGCAAAGAAAACGAGGAATATAAGCGCAAGTGTACCAACAAGAGTGCAGACACATACCGAAAAATTTTCAATAACAGTGTTTATTAACTTTCCTACCTTGTTCATGAACAAATTTTCGTAAATATTTATGATTGGGACTTTTTCATAAACTTATATGATGTTTACTAACGTTTTCAGCTGTCCATGTGCAGTAACAAAGGAGATCTCGTTTATATCGATTATTATCGATCAATGATTGTTGTTATCTAGTGGTATCTAGTCCACTTCGTGTCATTTCAAGTGTCCGCAAGCTGATATAATACGACAGTTATTGATATTGTGTATTTATATTATCATCATAGAATGAAGCAATCAGAAAGTGAATCAACTATTGGAGTCATATCAAAATTATCGTGTTTTAAGGATCTGTGGATACTAAAAAAGTGACAGGACAGAAACGCCAGTATAGATGCTTACATTCAATTCTCTCAATAATTTAAATGTAACTTCAAAGACAATAAATAAAAAGAGAAGTGTATGAATTACCATTTACTGGATATCTCAAATTTACAGCCAATATACCTCTCAAACATATTTATTTTACGTCGAATTGTATGAATTTCTCCTGTCTTATTTGACTCTTTAACGAACAATAACGAAATTATAAAGAAACTGAATTTCATAAAACAATAGCCGTTTGTTCAACTTATGAACGTGAGAATTAGTCTCTTAATAGAAATGAGAAAAAAGTTGCGTAGAATACGTCACCAAATAATCCAAACATACCTATCTCAGGTAAAATAGAGCTCTGTGTCAAATTGGAGTATAATAATAATAATAATAATAATAATAATAATAATAATAATAATAATAATAATAATAATAATAATAATACTTACTGGCTTTTAAGGAACCCGGAGGTTCATTGCCGCCCTCACATAAGCCCGCCATTGGTCCCTATCCTGAGCAAGATTAATCCAGTCTCTATCATCATATCCCACCTCCCTCAAATCCACTATAATAATTATTATCTTCCCATCTACGTCTCGGCCTCCCCAAAGGTCTTTTTCCCTCCGGCCTCCCAACTAACACACTATATGCATTTCTGGATTCGCCCATACGTGCTACATGTCCTGCCCATCTCAAACGTCTGGATTTTATGTTCCTAATTATGTCAGGTGAAGAATACAATGCGTGCAGCTCTCCGTTGTGTAACTTTCTCCATTCTCCTGTAACTTCATCCCTCTTAGCCCCAAATATTTTCCTAAGAACCTTATTCTCAAACACCCTTAATCTCTGTTCCTCTCTCAAAGTGAGAGTCCAAGTTTCACAACCATACAGAACAACCGGTAATATAACTGTTTTATAAATTCTAACTTTCAGATTTTTTGACAGAAGACTAGATGACAAAAGCTTCTCAACCGAATAATAACACGCATTTCCCATATTTATTCTGCGTTTAATTTCCTCCCGAGTGTCATTTATACTTGTTACTGTTGCTCCAAGATATTTGAATTTTTCCACCTCTTCGAAAGATAAATCTCCAATTTTTATAGTTCCATTTCGTACAATATTCTGGTCACGAGACATAATCATATACTTAGTCTTTTCGGGATTTACTTCCAATCCTAATAATAATAATAATAATAATAATAATAATAATAATAATAATAATAATAACACGTCACCAAATTTCGGGAATGATACTACAGTTGAGGGGTCTGATGTAAGAACCAGTTAAGTCCAGAAACACACTTTTGGAGTAAACTAAAACAAAATTGGATTTAACTGGTTTTTGCACCAAACATTTAAAATATGACATATTACTAGCAAAAGATCATTATTGTTTAAGTAAAGTTCATGAATAACAATATAAACAACACTTGGTCAGAATGGTTTTACTAACTATCAATAATCTTACATGCGAATTATACAGGGACATCATTTTATTTTTACTAACATTTTTAATATTAACCTGTCTATACCTTTAGAGAACCGGAAACACCGCTTGCTCCCCCCTCCTTCGATGATACTGGCGTAAAACACAAATCACTCTACTAGGTATAGGAAGGAAGAAAAGTAGTTCATCCATTTACGTAAACTAGGAAATATCGCGATTTTGAGTTTGATAATTTTCATTAGGTTTTTCTTTAATCAAAGTACAGTACTGTATTAAGAATAAGTGTTTTTACTCACGAAGTGAGTTATCCATGCGAACGTATTCATTATGCAGTGTACATATTATACTGTCTACAGCACATTAGCGTACAATATAGAGAAAGAAGTTAAATTGAAAAATAATCATAATATGAATATTTAAACACAATTTTGAAAATGGTGGCCGTTCATTTCGATACAGGCTTCAGTTCTTTTGTGCATATTATCGCACTATAGACTATTGCATCTAATTCCAATTGCCAGTTTCGTCCTTCGTACTAGTAACTCATGTTGAAATAATTCTGTACCTACTCTACGTGCTGTAAATTCAATCTTCACTTCTGCCCGACCCGAAAATATAAAATTACTCAGACATGCTATCTACTGTCCGTCCAAGTGGTTATGCCGCAGGATTGTAGAAAGGGAGGAAATCACGTGACAGTTAATTACTTAACGAGGCCCTTTTATTTAAGTTAAATTAAACAGCTGTATAATATTACGTAAACTTCCAATTCCTAAGAGAAATTAATGTTTTCAGAAAAGAGCTAAGACAGCCCAGCTATTACATAGGGGCGAGCAGAAGCAGGTGGGGGAAATCGAGATGCGATGCAGGCAAACGGACAGTACCTGTGCGAAAATATGATTCAATATTGAAAGCTCTTTCGTCACTGGAAAACGCGAACATATTTCTGGAACGTACTATACTCAGTAACTCAGTACTGCTTACTATCTGCGGTCTTGGTTCTGTGAAGAGTTGGAACTTCCTTAGTAGAAGGGGTGGGAGTGAAGTACATTCAAAAACTCAGGTACAATAAAAATTGAAGTAAAATGATGTCCCTGTATTATATCTAAATACAAACTCTACATATACAGGGACATCATTTTATTTTTACTAACATTTTTAATATTAACTTGCCTATACCTCTGGATCAACGGCGTTTCCTACCCCCTTCCACGACTGGAGTTCGATGATACTGGCGTAATATACAAACAAATCACTTTACTAGGTATAGGAGGGAAGAAAAGTAGTTCATCCATTTACGTAAACTAGGAAATATTGCGCTTTTGAATTTGATCATTTTCATTAGGTTTTTGTTTAATCAAAATACAGTACAATATTAACAATGAGTGTTTTTACTCACGAACTAACCTGTCCATGTGGACGTATTCATTATGCAGTGTATATTATACTGTCTACAACTCATTAGCGTACACTATAGAGAATGAAGTTAAATTGAATAATAATCATAATATGAATATTTCCCATTTTTTTTAATGGTTGTCGTTCATTTCGATACAGGCTTCAGTTCTAATGTGCATATTATCGCACTATAGACTATTGTACCTAATCTCAATTACCAGTTTCGTTCTTCGTACTAGTAACTCATGTTAAAATAATTCTGTACCTACTCTATAAAGAGTACCTTATGTACTGTAAATTCAATCTTCACTTCTGCCCGATCCGAAAAGATAAAATTATTCAGACATACTATCTACTGTCCGTCCAAGTGGTTATGTCTTAGGGTCGTAGAAAGGGAGGAAATCACGTGACAGTTAATTACTTAACGAGGCCTTTTTATTTAAGTTATTTTAAACAGTTGTATAATATTACGCAGGCGTCCAATTCCTAACAGAAATTAATGTTTTCAGAAAAGAGCTAAGGCAGCCCAGCCACTAGCTGGCGAATAAAAGCTGGTGGGGGAAACCGGGATACGACGTAGGCAAATGGACGACAGTACCTGTGCGAAAATGATTCAACATTGAAGCTCTTTCGTCACTGGAAAATGCGAACATATTTTTGGATACGTACTGTTTACTGTGACCGTAAGGCTGCTATGACATGACTATGACTGTATATGTGGTCTTGGATCTGTGTGGAAGACGGTTGAACTTCATTAGTAGAAGAGGTGGGAGTGAAGTACATTCAAAAACTCAGGTACAATAAAAATTGAAGTAAAAATAAAATGATGTCCCTGTACAACTCCACGATTAGTCTGATCCTTGCTCCAAATAAAACCAAAGCCTCTCTTGGTAATTAAGCATATCTCATTCAGAAACGTCCACACAACTCTGGTTCTTGCACCAAAAAATGGGCACTGTCGTATTACATATGATGCAAACTTTAAGTTATTTTTGACCAAAAGTGGCCTTATCTGTTTTTTTCACCAAACCTCTCAATCATATTGGTTGGAATGTTTTATTTTGAGTTTACAGATGGAGAGTATGGGACTATGATAAGATAAGTAATTAATGAAGGGCACTGAACTGAATTTAAATGGGGAGGGCTATGACAGCCTTAGCCCTTGCACTGCGACCTGAAAGATCTATTCCGCATCCCTGTCATAATCAGAGCTATGAAGTTGGTACCAAAACTATTAAGTTGTGTGAGCTTGGACTATATCTCTACCGAATGAAAGTAGCGCATTTCTCAATGTCAGTCAACCAGAACGACAAACATGTACAACCGGGTGGTAACCAAACATGTGCTCCAATCGTCCACGGCCTTACAACAAGAAAATAATAAATGAATAATACACTCAGGGACAAAAAAAACGGACACTTCTATATTTGCTTATATTTTGTTGCCAATTATTTCAAAATGAAACAAAACCCATTTAAACAAAATAATGTTACATTTAGCACCTTATACGACATTTGAAAAAAATCTATGAGAAAATTTACAAAAAATTACAAAGGGCGTATAACTATGGCATCGTTTGGTCTAACTGTTTTTTCATTTTATGGTGCCTTGAACATTAAAAAAACTTTTTAGTAACGGGTATTACCTCCTCTGGCTTGAATAACTGCATCCATACGTCTTGGCATGCTCTCAATTTGGTTAGCAACGTCTTCTTGAGGAATAAGTTCCCATTCTTCGCCAAGTGCTCGCCTCAACTCTTGTAACGATTCTGGTCTCGGTCGTCTATTCTTAACACGCCGTCCCAGCATGTCTCACACGTGTTCAATTGGGTTCATGTCTGGACTCCTTGCTGGCCATGGAAGAACATGGATTCCCACTTCTTGGAGATAATCTCCGACCGCATGGGCAATATGCGGCCGTGCATTATCATGCATTAAAACAAAATTATCGCCTACAAATTGGCCAAATGGTACAACATGATCAGCCAAACATTCATTTATATACCTATCAGCTGTTAGTCTTCCATTTTCAACAAAAACCAACTCTGTACGAGCATCCGTACACACTCCCGCCCAAACCATCACTCCACCACCTCCATACGGCACATTTTCGGAAATGCAACACTGTGAAAATCGTTCTCCCCTCCTTCTCCAAACTCTTTCACGTCCATCAGGTGAGCACAGATTGAAACGGGACTCATCGGTGACCAGAACACAGCTCCACTGTCCATTTCTCCAATCCCTGTGATCATTTGCAAAACGCAGTTGTTCAACTCGATGCATCCTGAGAAGTCTGGGATCAGTTGCAGGTCTACTTGATATCAGTCCACTTGCTTTCAACCTCCTTCTAACTGTTTTGGCCGAAATTGGGCGTCCATGCATGTTAACAAATTGCTGGCAGGTTGCGCTCCGTAAGAACTCTCAACACCATACACCTGTCTTCATTTGGATTTGTAGCTCTTGGACGACCCGAACCTGGTGTTCTGGTATATTCTAGGGTCTCTCTATACCGTTTTATGGCATCAGCCATATTCATAACATTTGCAATGTAACATACACTGCGTCCATCATCGTAAAGGGCTACAGCTCGAGCCACATCTTCAGCTCGCATCTTGTTTTAAGACAAATGTTACAACCCCACTTAAACTCAGAAAATGTAAAAATAAAGAAATAACTAATGATAACGATAATGAAGCACAAAATGGTTGAGACAAAATTGTTATAGCTGAGACTCCGAAAGCAAAATTGGAATATTTGGTTGTAATGGCTTCTTTATAAAACAAAAAAACAATCAACAATGTATACACGTCTCCATAATAACAGATGGCTATCATAATATTGTTTGAGAAGATAATGTTTTGCAAAATACCAGCAAATATTAAAGTGTCCGTTTTTTTTTGTCCCTGAGTGTATAAAAAACAATAATTTGCAATTACTATATAAATTTCGTAACTCCCAATTTAAAATAATTTATCCATACATATAAAAATAACATACAAAGTAGGCTTATACAATTATGAATCGAGCCACATTATAACAAATAACAATGAACATTTTCATTTTATCAAAAGAAATACTCCTTTTACTTGTATGTTCAGAAAAAAAAATAAAAACAATATAATATTCGTTCTACATCACAAGACGTTACTGGAGCAAATGTGAAATATGATACAGAACTTCTTACTATCAGCAGGAAAACAACTACTTTGTGAATCTAATTGTATATCACGTGTTACACACTCCTGTTTGCATAATTAATAACCAATGAGTTTACTTTTCAGGAATAATGCATAATATTAACATTACGTAAATAATACAATAATAACAGAATAACTCCCTTTTTCAGATCCTAAAATATTAATATAAATTAACAACATTCTTCAAACTATTCACGACTGTACACAGCTCCACAGAATACTATGCGTTGTTTATTTGTGAATTGCGTATCGTCTGTAGCGAGAATCCCGCGCCGTGGCGTCGTGGTCTAAGGCATCCTGCCTAGGACTCGCATTACGGAATGCGCGCTGATTCGAGTCCTCACGGGGGAAGAAATTTTCTCATGAAATATCGGCCAGTGTATGGGACCAGTGCCCACCCAGCATCGTGATGCACTTGGGGAGCTAAGATAGGTAGCGAAAATCCGGTTTCGCAAACCAGCTATAGCCCCTCGGTCCAGGATGGTTAGGGGGCCTCGGCTGTAACTAAGCATACTTGGACAGATCTTGGTGGACGCGTTCTCGTCGCGGGGGGTGGACACTATCTTTAGTGACTAAGTTCACCAAAGGGCCGAGCATTGGCGGCATAACCATAGACTTTGGATATTTGGGAGGAAATGCCCTAATCCATCCTCAAACCATCTAGAGAGGCAGGTCAGGAGGCTAAAGATGGCAACCCCATCACCTGACTCGGGTGCAATAGGCTAATCACCTATTCACCTTAAAATAGCCGATTTTTGAAACTCTCAATAGTAAAAGCCGGACGGACCCTATAATGACGACCCTGAATCTCAAAACAAGGACTAAGATTGGTTGTTGGAATGTAAACACTATGAGAGAACCATCTCGACTCGCAAAGATAATAATGGAAATGAAAGAGTATAAACTAGATATTCTTGGATTAAGTGAAACAAGGTGGAACGGAAAGGGGGAACATATAACTGCACAAGGCGACCTCTTAATCTATTCTGGAAGAAATTTACAAGAAAAACATGAAAGAGGCGTAGGAATACTATTGAGCAAAAAGGCGAGAAAAAGTCTTATTGAATGGAAACCTATCTCAGATAGAATAATTACTGCACGATTCAACACAAAATTAAGAACACTGACCTTGATTCAATGTTATGCTCCAACGGAAGTGTCTGTGGCTGAAGATAAAGATGTGTTTTATGAACAACTATCAGCCACTATGATGAATGTCAAGAAATCTGACATTGCAATTATTATGGGTGACCTGAACGCCAAAGTAGGATCAAATAACTCAAATGTAGAACATGTTATGGGCAAACACGGTCTTGGAGTAATGGACGATAATGGAGAAAGGTTCATTGAATTCTACTCAAATAAAAACCTAATAATAGGAGGAACATGGTTCCCGCACAAGAATATCCACAAGGGGACATGGGTGTCACCAGACCAGGGAACCCTAAACCAAATCGATCATATTGCTATAAGCAAAAAATGGAAAAGCTCTTTGCAAGATGTACGAGTATATAGAGGTGCGGATGTTGCGTCAGATCACCTATTGGTAATTGGGCAAGTAAAATTGAAGATTACAACATATGTCCCAGGTACAGAAAATAGCAGAAGAAAATATAAAACTGACCTTTTGAAAGACAAAAGGATAAATCAAAGTTTCGAGGACAAACTGCAAATTCTGCAGGAGGAATTAGAAGAAAATCAAAAGCCACCTGAATCGAACAATTGGAATAAGGTGCAGAACTTTCTAATAAATGCCTGCGAAGATATTTTAGGGAGAAATAAAGTCGAAAGGAAGGAATGGATCACAGACGACACCTGGAATAAAATAAAAGAACGCAAAGATATTAAAACAAACTGAACAATGTAAATGAAGAGAACTCCATATCTGATTTAAGACAAAAATATCAAGCAAAAAACAAAGAAGTAAGAAAGCAGCCAGAAGGGATAAAAGAATCTGGCTAGATACTCTCGCGGAAAATGCGCAAAAAGCAGCAGACACAAAAAATTCTCAGGAATTATACAGGATAACAAAAAAGCTGGCACATAAAAGATTCAGTCAGGATGGACACCAAATCAAAAATAAGGATGGACTAATCCTTACATCTGAGGTCTCTCAATTGGCAAGATGGACTGAATATTTCAGTGAGACATTAACCGCCCCCACTGAGTCTCCACCCAATACTAATGCACCAGAGGAACAGCCAAACGAACTTAGAATTAATTCTAAGGAACCTACCATATTTGAAATAAAGAATGCTATCTCCAAACTAAAAAATGGCAAGTCAGCTGGACAAGAGAATTTTCCGCCAGAGATATTCAAGGCCTACCCAAATAAGATAGCAAAAATAATTCTTCCATTAATTCAAAAAGCATGGAAGGAGGAAAGTTTCCCCACTGAATGGAAAGAAGGATTAATCATCAAAATTCCTATTAAAAAAAAAACAACAAAAAAAATTGATCTGAGCAACTGTAGTAACTGGCGCGGGATTACACTATTGAATACAATTAATAAACTAATAGCAATAATAATATATCAGCGTATCCATGACATATTAGATCCAACAATTCGAAAGGAGCAGGCAGGATTTAGGCCTCACGGGGCATGTGTCGATCAAATCAACACACTGAGAATTATCACTGAGCAGTCACTAGAATTCCGCTCACCTTTGTACCTGGTGTTTATTGACTTTGTAAGAGCGTTTGATACTCTGAATCACACAGCCATCTGGCAGACTCTATACGAAAGAAGAGTTCCTATCAAACTTATAAACATCATTAAAGAATTATATCGGAATGCCAGCTGCAGAGTAATTCATAAGAATAACATTGGAGAAGTCATTCATGTCGGCATAGGTGTAAGGCAAGGCTCCGTGTTATCACCGCTCCTCTTTAACCTGGTCTTAGATGTAACTCTAAGAAGAGTGAATGTTTCCCCTTGAGGAATCCGTTGGGGGATCTCCGGTAGACTAGAAGATCTAGACTATGCGGATGATATCTGTCTCTTAGCTCATTCCTTTAAAGATATGAAAGCCAAACTGCAACAATTGGAAAAGGAAGCACAGAAGGTGGGTCTTCAAATCAATATTAATAAAACCAAAGAATTGCGCATAGGTACCAATCAACCTACTCTTCTAACTCTAAGCAGCAGCGTAATTGAAAATGTGAAGGAATTCTCATATTTAGGCAGTATAGTCTCCCAGAATGGTGGTACAGATAGCGATGTGAGAGTAAGAATAAAGAAGGCAAGATATGCCTTTGGGCTGCTAAAGCCTATATGGAAGAGTGCTGCCTATACAATATATACTAAACTGAGAATTTTTAACACAAATGTCAAATCCGTGCTTTTATATAGCTGTGAAACCTGGAAAATAACTAAAACTATTATCAATCAACTACAAGTTTTTATTAATAGATGTTTGAGAAACATATTAAAAATATTTTGGCCGGTAAAAACCAGTTGAATTTGAAATTCGGCATAGGAAGTGGGGATGGCTGGGACATACATTTCGTCGACCTCCAGATGACCCCGCCA
Organism: Periplaneta americana; assembly: GCF_040183065.1. Classification (NCBI taxonomy): domain Eukaryota; kingdom Metazoa; phylum Arthropoda; class Insecta; order Blattodea; family Blattidae; genus Periplaneta; species Periplaneta americana. The sequence continues at coordinate 70,525,951 of NC_091130.1, read as the reverse complement.
GGAAGGCACTGGATTGGAATCCGCAGGGCAGCAGAGGAATTGGTAGACCCAAGATAACATGGAAACGAACTGTTCTCACAGAAGCAAAAACGATGGGGAAGACATGGAGTGAGATTAAGGCGTTGGCCAGGAATAGAGTCAGATGGAGAAGCTTTCTGAGAGCCCTATGTTCCACCTAGGAATGATGGGAATATTGATTGATTGAAACCAGCTATAACGGCTGGCGGGATCATCGTGCTAACCACACGATCGTTCGCCTCTGTTTCGGCATTTGGACGTGAGGCCAGCAGCCGGCTGGTCGGTCTTGGCCCTTCAGAGTTGTAGCGCCGTGGATTTACTTTACTTTCTTTACTGTAGCGAGCGATAGCAGGGCGAGGCGCGGGTGACATCTATACTCCTCAACTGAAATCTATTGTTTTGGTACGACCTTCCTACCTATGGTCATAATAGCCGATCAGTTCAATAGTTTTATGTACTTTATGAACTGAATCAAACTACGGACTGGTACAGTTGATAGCTCATCAAGCTTTGGAAAATGTTTTCCAAACATGATAGCTCTTTGATGGGCGAATGCATTGCATTCGCACAACAGATGAGCTACAGACTCATATCCCTGTGAACAATGAGCACAGGCTGGGTTGATGGTATGCCCTATCCTGTACAGGGCACAGTGTCTCGTGAGGAATCCGACTGCTCATCAGAGCTGTTTCTTGCTCAATTTTAACAAGTCACTTCACCTGCTTTCATCAAAATCTCTTATGAGAGCCTTAGAGTGTCTGCAGCTCTCACTTGAGTTCCAGTAGTTTTTGTTTCTTGAGAGCCCAGTCCCTGATAACCTGCTATATACTGGTCTTGGAGATAGTCCCAACACAGGCTCAGGTCCTATGAATAATGGGATCTCGGTTCCCTCTTTGGCAGCCTCATCTGCTCTCTCATTATCCCGAATCCCTGCATGTCCCGACACCCATTTCAGTTGAACTGTGTTATGTTCAGCCAATATCATGAGGGACTCGCGGCACTCCGAGACCATTTTCGACACAACCAAGGGAGCTTCAAGTGCCTTAAGTGCCGCTTGACTATCGGAAAGCATAAGAATGTGTCTACGATTGTAGCCCCTCCTAATATAATACTCTTCCTGACGCTGGCTAAGATAGCAAAAATCTCAAAGACTGTGGCGTATTGACCCACGCTCTAAGCTTGGTGCCATTTACGAATAATCCAGCACCAGTTCCTGACTCAATTTTGGGACCATCAGTGTACTAGACTGAACCCCTATTGTTCTCAAGTTTAACCTGACTCTCCCATTCACTGCGCTCTGAGTAAGTGAAAGTGAATTTGTCAAACGAAGCTCTTGGTTCCAAGATATCTGTTCTCATATTGAGAATCCAATAAACGTCTCTTTTCCAAGGGAGGTGATCCAAGTGTTCAATATTGAATACCGTTGTCTGGTGACAGATTCTGTGAAATGCTATGAGGGCCTCAGCCTGAACCTAGATCTTTAATGAGGTGAGCCCTATCTACATTTCCACTGTCGCAGTGGAAGTCGTTCTGAATGCTCCCGTTATTCCTATGCAGAACAACCTTTGTAATTTGTGAAGTTCAGTCTTTACTCTTTACTCTTTAACTTTTGGCCACCGCATAAGTGCGGCATAAGAGAGTAAAGGTCTTACCATAGTGATATATATCGAATACATAATCCTAGGCTTTAGACTTCATTCTAGTATATTTTCTCTTTGTATGAAGCGACATTACGAAATTAGTCCCAGCTTACACCAAATGTTTCACTATGGTTCACTCAAAGTGTATCTGTCGTACGTGTTTATTATCACTTTAGGCTAATATTGCAGTAAATATAAAAGTAGTACTGGCAGTAGGAAATGAAAGGATTTATTGAAACCCTGCAATTACAGTTGAAGATTATAAAATGTATCTTACTGTATCAAAGTGGATAACTTCTTGTTAAATGACCCGTTTCGGTACTACAATGGGAGTAAACAAATTTTTCTGTTACAACTGTAATAAATAACAGTTTAAACCTACTCTATAAAAATTAAGTTTTAACCTTACTTAAACTTGATTCAAAGTTTAAACTAACGTGGAATTTTCAGTTTAAACTCAGACTTAAACCAGCATAAAATAAACCCAAGTTTAAATTCATTTGGAAAAAAATGGCCTTCAATAATGCGACATGCATAACGATCTTTAATTTATTTCATACACAAAACCTACAAACGCCAAAACCCATATAATCACACACCCACCAACCACTTAAATGTTGCATTCAATTATAGGGATAACATGTGAATCACCTACCATCTTTTTCTTCAATAGCTACATTTCAACGAGGAAAATGCGTTGTTGTACATTATACAGGATGGAAGGTAAGGTAGTACATTAATTAAAGAAGCCATAGAACTCATTATTTACAGTAAGTTTTGTCAAATAAAAAAATATATAGGACTTACGGGTAGTGAGATAATTACAAGTGTTTCGAAAGCGCTGACGGCAATTGCAAGATGTCTCAACGTCGCATAAGTAGTACCACACCCCATGCAGTCAGCCACTTGAAGGGGGTGGGTTAAGTTCAACTACCTTTCACTGTGTATTGGCAGCAGGTGAGGGGAGAACGGCAGCAAACAAATGAGCCATTCAGAGAAAAAGTGGTGTAAGTCAAAATTGCATGAGGTTTAAAGTAAAAATTCTGTAAAATACAGTGCAAAGTAGCAATTACTATGTCGTTCTTGCTATCCACTGACTACTAATAGTTTAAATAGAGTATTAATTTCTACTTTGCGCTGTATTTTACAGAGTGTTTACTTCAACCCTCATTACCCATTTTTGACTTACACCACTTCTGCTCTAAACGGCTCAAATGTACTGAGCATCGGTGCAATACTTCGCGAGCTAATCTGGGAATAAATCTTCGCACAAAAATGACCTGCGTAAACTCCGGATAGGGACGTAACTGTTATTTGTTTAGTTTCTGTAATTTCATATCAGAAAATGTAAATTAATAACCCAAATAAACAAAATAGTTCGTGTCCGGGCGCAGTTCAACAATGAATGCAGAATTATCAACTTTCAACGCAATACACTAACAATTCAATACTAGGTATGGCGTAATAATTTTAATGTAAGAAAGAAATACGTACAGCAATAACAAGAAATAACGTGAAAATCAGGAAATTATGTCCAAATTAGTGAAAACACTTAGGATTGAAATTTCAGTTACAATTAATGAAAAAATAAAACTGATGTAACTTTGTAAACAAGATGTAATTAACATTACAGTATGTTGTTTTACGAATCACTAATTCTGGGCGTTAATAATGAAATAAAGAGTAATAAACTCTGTAATCCATATTCCACTCACATCTTACAGCTACTGTTCAAAATATCCATCAACGAGTAACCGTGAAAACTCAACGCACTGCCCGTCTAAAGCAACGTCGTAGCTCCGTGAGAATGCCTGTAACTTAAGTTTGACTCGCTCTATATTATTGTGAATACAGTTTGAGCAAATTTAATACGTAATAACCTATGTCATAAAATGCTTTAAAGTATCGACAAAGTGCAGATTTCATTCAGACAACTTTATAATGCCTCATTTCTATCAAACTGTTCCCGTTGTATACTCTTGTGAGAATAGTGAACAAACATCTTAGACATGCACAAGAGACGCGAGGGAACTTCCTTGTTATGTAGTCAGTATGGCATAAAGCCACCTCGTAATACAACGCAAGACAACATAAACACGAAACTAGAGACATGCTCAAATCCCAGTGGGGGACAGGTAAATGTTCACTTCTCTGACTGAACTCAGTTCCGCTGCATAAATAGGTGCAAATGTTACTGTTTTAAACAGAGCATGGGATTTAAATCATGTACTACTGATCTACTGATCATTTTTTGGGTTATTTTACGACGCTGTATCAACATCTAGGTTATTTAGCGTCTGAATGATAGGAAGGTGATAATGCCGGTGAAATGAGTCCGGGGTCCAACACCGAAAGTTACCCAGCATTTGCTCGTATGGGGTTGAGGGAAAACCCCGGAAAAAACCTCAACCAGGTAACTTGTCCCGACCGGGATTCGAACCCGGGCCACCTGGTTTCGCAGCCAGACGCGCTGACCGTCTACTGATCATCTTATTGCAGATTACTTACTTGCTAATATCAATATGATAGAATGAAATGAAAGAATCACAGAGGTCTAATTTAGGCAATTTAAGGACAGGACAAAAGATATCAGAAATTCATGTCAAGAAATCCGCCGTTGAAGATCGAACCGTTGACCTCTCCATTTTTAATCTATAAAGTATTCTGCAGTTATTTCGATCGAGATATGCAGACTTACAAATGGCAGCACATTATTCTGTTCGGTCTAACCCGGTAATTTATGAAATGATGAGCCTGAGATCAGTGCTGAATATAGACATTTTGCCCAGTGAGGTAACTGGCTATAAGGGTATAAAGTTAATTGAAAGCCAACAAAGAAAATGACATTATCACTATTTACCAGTGTGTGTAAGATACCATTTTCAAAACAGACATAAATTGATTAAAACATGTAGTCTACAATCGAAATTAAATTTTATATTATCTAGTTTACTCTATGATTAATATTAATTTATTTACAATATCAATAAATCTAATATTTAAAATGAACTAAGCCAAACTTCGTGGCTGGCGCAACAAATATAGGCGGGGCCGGGCCACTTGCCACCTAACAGTTAACTGCGTTAACTACCAGACGAAACAGGGATTCTGCATGGTCAGTGCTGCGGCTTTTCATCGATCGGAGTTCGCAACCTATCTTGGCACCCCAATTTCCAGATCACATGGACCCCGTTACAGACCCGTTTATTGGGTATAACCGGGAATCACACTTGCGGGACAATGGTTTACAATAACGCAGGCTAACTACTACACCAAGGAAGCGGTTCAATTTGGTACTTAAGATACCAGTACTTAAAATATAGATCTAATATATTCAGTTTAAATTTAAGTTAAGCTGCAATTGAAGATAACCTATTTTAAAGTGTTACTACGGAAGTAAACAACTGAAAACTCCATTTACTGTACGCAAAAGTGGGGGGGGGATTTACAAAAGGAAAAGCAATATTTAATATTTAATTAAATTCACAATACCAAGCGGGGTTTGAAGAGGATATGCCATAGAGATTATAGGTTTAAAAATTGTCTTGCACCACGTGCACATCGTACTGCATCTTGGAGCAGCAGACGGTTAACATCAAACTCTAATAATATGTGTAAGGCCCTTGATTATAAACTTCTACTTCCGCGTTGAAAATTTGTTTTTAACTTTGTGGTTTTCTACTGTCTAGTAATTACTATAAGGAAGGAAGACACTAAGGTATTTTATGACGAACTGCAGAGAGAAGTAAACAAGACAGATTATGTACTTATATGCGGTGATTTAAATGCAAGAGTTGGTAACCAGCCAATAAAAGAAGTAGTAGGTACTTCTGGTGAACAGCATATTAATAATAATGGTCAAGAGTTAAGACAGTTTGCAACATACAATAAAATGAAGATAACATATACATTCCTCAGAAAAAAATATATACATAAATATACATGGACTGCGAGAGGACAGCGATCTTTTATAGACTACATTAATGCAAATGAAAAAATCAGAAATCAAATACAAGACGTTACGGTCCATAGAGGTAGTGACATTGGATCAAAGCACTATTTAGTTATTGCAATTGTGTCCTTACTTGATAAATGGAAGAAGAAGAAGAAGAAGAAGAAGAAGAAGAAGAAGAAGAAAAAGAAGAAGAGGAATGAACAAAATGCCCAAAAGTCCAAGAAATATTTAAAGTTCATCTTTTACAGCAAGAAAGCATTAAAGACCTATATCAACTTAGATTACAAGGTTATTTAATGAAAACACCGACATGTAATAATCTAGAAGAAGAATGGAACAATCTTAAAGGATGTATAGAAAGAGCAGCACTTAAAGCAATAGGAAAGAAAAACAAAACAAAGAAAAGAAAATATTTAAAAATATGGGATAAAAATATTAAAAATGCAATTTCATAAAAACGAAAAGCATATTTGAACTTCCTACAAAAGAAAACAGAAGAATCTAGAGAAGAATATAAAGAAAAACAAAATCATGCTAAACAAATGACAAGAAAAGCTCATAGTGATTATTGGAAACGTTTCATTGCAACTTTAGAAAATAATGTTTATGGAAGCCAGACTGTAGCCTTTAAACCTATGAAATATCTTAACCAATCAGAGGATTCAGCAAATATGAACACAATTACTTTAGAACAATGGAAACAATATTATAAATCCCTATGGTATGATACAGACATAAAGGAAGAAGATATAAGAAATGAACATAACGCAGCGATTGATTTAATTACATTAGAAGAATTTCAGAAAGCTCTGAAGAATATGAAAAACAGAAAGGCTATGCGGACCTGATGGGATCAATACAGAATTGCTTAAATATGGAGGTCTATTACTACAGTTAAGATTACTACACTTAATATGATGGCGAGATTGTAGAGTACCTGATGCATGGGGAGTATCTGAGGTAATCTCACTGTTTAAGAAAGGGGATCGAGGTAATTGTGAAAATTACAGAGGCATAAGTCTATTAAATACAGTATATAAAATATGTCAAAATAATTAATAATAGATTAAAAACTATATCTGAAGTGCTGCTTAAAGAATAACAATCTGGTTTCAGGAAAGGACGCTCTTGCAGTGATAATGTTTTCAGTATTAAGAGGATTTTAGAGAAAAGACGTGAAGTCAATCTGGAACCACATATTGCATTCATTGACTTCGAAAAAGCCTTCGACTCTGTAGATTGTGGGAAGTAATGTATAAAAATGGCTATCCTAAACATCTTGTTGAAACTGTTAAATGTCTATATAGAAATACGAGAATAATAATAAATGCAGACACATTAAAATCAGAATCCATGAAAATAAACCAGGGAGTAAGATAGAGTTGCAGTCTATCATCTACACTATTTTGTATTTATATTGATGATATAATTAAGACATGGAAGATTGAAGTAACTCCAGGCATACCTATTATTAGAAACAAATATCTCAATGCATTTGGTCTCTGGATAAACTTCGGGGCTTATACGCATTGTCTTGGTGTTGGTGGCTGACGTTTCACACTATTTCTTTATCCGATTTGCTCAGCTCTGAAGATGACCACAACACAGAGATCGAACCGTCAGCCACCAACACCAAGACAACGCGGTATAAGCCCCGAAGTTTATCCAGAGACCATGTACACCAGTCGCGGAAGCCTACGCGAACACTTATCTCAATGTATTGCTATAAGCAGATGATATAGCAATAATACAAAACAGTGAAGAGAATTTACGTTCCTTATAAAAGCTGAATAAAATTGGAAAAGAATATAATTTTAAAATATCCATAAGAAAAACAAAAGTTATGGCCCATCGAGGTAAACACCCTCTGCGCTCAAAAATAATAATAGAAAACAAAATATTGGAAGAAGTATCTTATTTTTATTATCTGGGATGCAATGTAAGTTATGACAGAGACAGAGAGATTGAAAATAAATTGAATAAATTTCAATTAATATGTGGGACAATAAATAGAACTCTCCAAAACGAAACTCGAAAAGATACAAAGTTGAAGTTTTATAAGATTATGGCTGTACCAGTATTAATGTTTGGAAGTGAGACCTGGATATTACAGGAAAGAGATAGAAGCTCAGTCAGTTGAAATGAGATTTTCACGTAGAATAAAAGGCTGTACAAAGATAGATCGGATACAAAATGAAGTTATACGAGAAGAATTAAATATACATAGCAAAATTGAAAAAATAGAAGAGTATAAGGATAACTGGAGAGACCATTTAGGTCATATGAATAATGAAAGAATCCCAGTCCTTGTAAATAATTACCAGTTCAAGGAAGAAGAGATATAGGGCGCCCGAGGAAAAGATGATCCTAACACTGTGAACACGGAACAGACAAGATGTCTAACCCCTGCAAGGTTGATGATGATGATGATGATGACCATTATAGGCCTATCTATATTACTTCATTTATTCACACGCAACATAACATAATACAATACAATATAATGGGAGACCGGGTAGTTCAGTTGGCAGAGCAACTGGCTAGGGACTGGAATGTCCAGGGTTCGATACCGGTGACGGGATTTTCTCGTTGCTAAACTTTCAGTCTCCTATGAAATTGAGTACTGGGTCTTTCCCGGGGGTAAAAGGCGGTCGGATCGAGGTGCTGATCACATCACCTCATTCTAGTGCCGAGGTCTAGAAAGCATGGGGCTCTACCTCCCTGCTCCCCAAGTGCCTTCATGGCATGTGAAGGGACAACCTTTACCTTTACCTTCATAATATAAGCAATATAAAATAACATACATTATGAAATAAGCTAAATGATAGCAGTGAGAAACTTGCGATGAAGATAAAATGCAAATAAGACGAAGAACATGGTTATCGGAAGAAAAATAGAGAAGGTAAACGTGAGAAATCAACGAGTAAATGAGGCAGTAGAGCAAGTGGACAGCTTCAAATACTTGAGGTTATAAACAGAGTCCTGCTTTCGGTTACTTTGAATACAAGTTAGATGTACCTCGACCCTACTAACTTCACGCTGCGGTCTCTACTCACACGTTCCGGTACTGCATGTTTACATTTATTCGTGAACCTGTGCCAGTGTACAACAGGAATAATACTCATGTACGAAATACCACTTGAATTTAATAACAATAATAACGAAATATTAACCGTGCTGGGTACTCGACAGCATCTCTTCGACCTATCCATCGTCCGGGAAGAGTTTCATCCAGATACACCATGACATCTCGATGGTAGTAGGATGGGACGCCATCTTGTTGCAGATAAAACCTCTCGTCCCCATACAGCTCTCGGATGGCAGGTACAATACAATTTTACTGTTATCTGAAGCATCTCGATATATTTTAGCCTAACTATACCTTCAAAGAAGAACGGCCCAATCAAACCCCGAGAGAACAAACCACATTACACATTCAGTCCCGGTAAATTGACGGCTTTGTCCTGATGAATGTGTGGATTTTCGGGGGCCCAGTACATGCAATTGTGGCGGTTTACAGATTTCTGCATTTCTGAATTCGCCCTTACGTGCTACATACCCTGCCCATTTCAACGATTGCTGGACGATTTTCATTGTTACAAGGAAATAATATAGAACATTTTAAAATAAAATAGGCTAAAATACGTTCTAAAGTCAAATTAGACATTTTTATGCTCTATAAAATTAGCACTATTATTAGAGATGAGAATTTCATGCACTATAAAATCTAAAAATATGCATGCATTCATGTGCTATCAAACTATGAAACATGCACGATCAAGCGAAAAATACATTAAAATATGCACTTTCATTTTTTTTCCAAATTTCTTATTTTACTTCATCTCTTTTTTTGCACAGTTAACAACTAAAACATTTCTAACTTGGTTTCTGTGAGGTTCCTGCGCTTGTCAGTCAATGTTTTTGTAGGCAGAGAATGACTTCTCTACATCGAAAGAAGTTATAATTAGGTGCAAACTTCAATGAACCTTTTCCTGTTATTTATGTATTTTTTCTTTTCCTTCTTCAATTCTGATTCCTTAAGCTAAAATAAGAGACATGAAATCGAGAAGAAACTGAGGTGACCACTCAAATCCATTAAAACATGCATTTCAATTGAATATAATGTATATTATATGCACGATTAAGCTAAAAAAAATTGCTTACATATGCATTATGCATCTTTTTATCTCCAAAAAGGCCAAAACATGCAAATATGCACGGAAAAAGTACACAAACCTGAAAGTAATGAAATGGGTAAGTACTAAGTTTGAGTTATGTCCTATGTTCCTATAAAAACATGCATCTGAATGGAATTCTCGTCTCTAAACTATTACTAATGACAAACCATGAAACGCGTTAATGCAACTTATTATGAGTCCACCTCTTGAAGAACAAAAACAGTTTCTTAGCTAAGAACTCATGTCTAGACTAATCACTAATCCCTCCCCCTCCAAATAACAGATTATTTAATTATGGAAGAAAGAATATTCGATCGTAGTTCAAAACAACAGAAGAGATTCCCCAAATCTGGGCCCAATCCTTGAATCACCACTGCACAGCGCTGAAAACAAACGTAAGATAGATGAGTGTAGTCACTATTTCGGAAGTCTCTTTCAACACCATCTGGATATTCCAAGAAACTCTCCCATTCATGATTTTCAAGCGCAGACGGGAAATGAATCTTTGCGGCTTGATAAGCGGCGGGCGGGATCTGATCGCGCAGTAAAGTTAACACTTTGGTACGGACGAAGCTAGGAAGCGTCGGCCTATTATAAACTATCGAAACGTACACGTCGGCGCATGACATCATCCTGCGTAGACGCCAGCGTCTCTCGTTTGGCTTTCCTGTTACACATTAGCAAAAGCATCCAACATCGTAAGCAACAAGAAAGTAGTGAATGGGAACTACAATACTGACGTCACAACTCAATGCTGCATCCATTTTGTTGCTCTTGGCGACCTTTCTATTGATCTTCTAGGTCATTAGCCGCCTTCATATTGCGTGAACAAGTTTCTTGAGTAGTACAGCTACGGAATCGAGTATTCCAAGAAAAATTTGCTATTTTGATCGGCTACATTCACACACTTTAAGCTAAACAGACAGACTTCGTTGTATCAGATTCTAATTATAGACAAATGAGTGGACGCTACTTCCCTTTGCTGTTTTCGAGGAAGTCGAACAATGTGAAGCAGACTGAAATGCGTGAATATAAAACATAGGTAAGGCACTTAAACGAAGGTCCTATTTAATGTAATTATTCACGACTAAAGGACTTGCAAAGCCAATACAAGTGTGGCAACGTTTCAGAAATAAAAATTTCAATGTCACGAAGATGAAAGTGTTCCATTATACGTTTAATGCGTTTTGAAATAATTCAGCTCTTTGACGTGTTACCATGGCATTCTCAGTTGCAGTTTATTTCACTAACTACCACAAGAGAAACAGAAATGAAAACATACACTGCTCACCTAAATAAGAAATTAAAACCTCTATTATACACTGAAGACGTTTTTGTAATCTCCTTTCAAAATTTTATCTCACAGCTAAATATTATAAACCGTGTGGTTTAAATGCATGTATGTTATCAATTTCGTACAAATTTCCAGGATATAACTAGTGGTGAAGTACAGTAGTAAAATATTACCAGGGCACTTCTTTCGTGAATAGTTTATTATTATTATTATTATTATTATTATTATTATTATTATTATTATTATTTTGAGCTTTTCTGGATCATGTATTTTGCAGTTATCTATTCATTTTGTCATTATTGTTTATTTGTATTTGCCTCTAATTTTAATAATTATTTGTATGCACTGTTTTTGTAATTCCTTGTTCACTGTAAATCTTTGCTAACTTTTATCTTGTGCTGAAATGTTATTGGTCTTAGGCTGTTGTACAGCACAATAAATACTAGTAAATAAATTATTATTATTATTATTATTATTATTATTATATTGTATAATATATCATAGATTAGAGGAAAATTATTCGTTCAAGATTGTTTATGTTTATTTTTCTTTTATCAATGTTGTTTTTATTTTTATTTACATTCATCCAGTGATTAACATTACAATTTAATTTACTTATTTCAAATTTATTATTATTATTATTGTAAATTAATTGTATTCAAAATTTAATTCTGTTTATTATGTATTGTTATTGTATCACTTATGCTGGACTGGGCAATTCCATGTCAAATGAACACAAAAAAGTGGACTTTTCAACCCGACCACCTCAGATTTTCATTAAATTTGGTGGGATGATAACGAACCTTAAGTTAATTAATTATGTAAAATTGTAGCCCTCAATAATGCACGATATCCATACAGCAATTCTGTCAATACGAGAAAAAATGTAAAAATGTCGCATACTATGTCAACAAAAATAATTCATAACTTCTCTTCTAATTGAGGTAGAATTTTAAACGTGGGCTTATTTTAAAGCTAAGGTATCATAAGTTTCAATAAAAATAGGTTTGCATCGAAGTAATGAATTCTTTATTGAATGGTCACGTGAAACACATTTTAACATTGAAAATCTATAAATGCGGGACATAAATTATTTCGCGAAAAATGTATGTTATGGAGGTAAGAGTATTCTCCCCGTGGTGTAAGTTTCATTTTGGAAACGTTTCAGGAATATCAGTAAAAAATATATCAATATATTGGTTTGTACCACTTAAACCCGTCTTACACCAACACTGCATGCGCGCGAGTTCGTACTTGTCTGATAATCTGCGTCGTCGATCTGTCAGGCCGTCATGAGTGGTAGTTTATACAGTCTTCAATTTATACAAAACGTGCAATCTGTTTCAAGTGCAGTGTCGTTAGTTTTTGTAGTTATGTGGTAGTTTTGTGCGGTGTAATGGAGTCGGGTTTTAAGTTATAGGCCTATGTTTGCTGCAATCCCTTCGAGAAATCAGGGCATTGTAATTAGACGAAAAATTTAAGAAGTGTTATATTGTGGATGCTTAAGTATTTCCTGATTTAAAACAGCAACAAAAGGTGTGCGCTATGTGTCGCAAAGAAATAAAAATATAATATGATGCTATTATGCAGAATTCTCATAATGACTCTAGTAATGAAGAATACGTCGACTCTACAGCAAATGTAAGTTCATTAAATACAAGTCTTTTTGACCAAGGTGTGTTCCTTATTAAACAAGAAAAGCTACAAGAGAAATATAAGAGACAGAAATTTGAAAATATTATAAAAGATAAAGTCTTCGATATTAAAGACGCCGAGGAACCAGGACCTTTCTGATTCTGAAATTTTGTCTCAGTTGCAGGAAAATTTTCAAAATTCAGGTAAAAGTGAGAAAATCACCATTTTAACACTACTACCTAAAAGCTGGAGCGTAAATAATATAAAAAAAGAATTTCTTTCAGCTTTCGAATACATAATTCGGAAAGCCAAAGTCCTGGCAAAGGGAATTTTGTGTTCACCAAATCCGAAACCTGTAAAACCCTTGCTCGCGGCTGTTGCCGGTAAAGTTAAAGAATTCTGTTGTTCTGACGAGATAAGCAGAATGATGCCTGGTAAGAAATATTTGTTGTGATTAAAGAATCAGAGAGTAAATCACATGAGCAGAAATGAATTATATGCAGTGTTTAAAAATTCTAACCCTGACCAAGAAATTGTATTCTAGCTGGAGTTAGTGGAACTATACTGTCTGTGTTTGTGTCCTTATCAGAATGTAAAACTTATGCCGGAAGCAATTTATTAAAGTTTCAGGTCTACGTGGATTTCAAGAAAATGTTTCTTTATACCTTCCAACTTAACATTTCTTGGCTACTATGGTGTGCAATCCTCCTCATATAAACTGCTTGTTCAGGAAATGTACAGAATGTCCTGAACCATTCAAAATAAGAAAGGATTTAGAGAAATGTTTCGTATAAAACTTCAGTGAATCAGTGACCTACAAGGAGTGGATGACGACTGACCGATCAATGCTTGAGACCATAATGAAACCCACAGACAAATTTTTCGACTGTCTCTTGGAGAAACTTGTCCACACCTGTGGAGTAACGGTCAGCGTGTCTGACCGCGAAACCAGGTGGCCCGGGTTCGAATCCCGGTCGGGGCAAGTTACCTGGTTGAGGTTTTTTCTGGGGTTTTCCCTCAACCCAATACGAGCAAATGCTGGGTAACTTTCGGTGCTGGACCCCGGACTCATTTCACCGGCATTATCACCTTCATTTCATTCAGACGCTAAATAACCTAGCGTCGTAAAATAACCCAATAAAATAAAATAAAAAATCTTGGAGAAACTTGGTGATTTACTGACTCACTCATTTATATCATCTGAACAAAGTAAAGTTTCTACGTGATATGAAATTATTTCTACAGCCATACCAGCTTGTTGTGTTATGCGACTTCGCTGAAAACTATTATTTCGTAATCGAAGATGAAATTCAGTCATATCACAGGACTAATGTGCAGACAACCATTCATACTTTCGTAATATATTATAACGAATCGTTATCCGATACAGTCTCTATTAAAAATCTGGTAATAATTTCACACTGCCCGAAATATGACACTAGAGCTGTACATCTGTTTCAAAAATATCTAATGTAGTCATTAAAACAAACATCAGTAATTCACCACAAAAATTATATATTTCTCCGATGGATTCTCTGCTCAGTATAAAAATAGGAAAAAATTTCCTGAACCTCACATTACATGAAGAAGATTTTGGATTTCCAACAGAATTGCATTATTTTTGCATATAGCATGGCAAAAGAGCATGCGACGTTGTAGGTGGGACACTTAAAAGGTTTGCGGCTTGTGCTAGTTTGCAGAGACCATCCGATAAACAAATAACTACACCTAGGGAATTGTACGACTGGACAAGGGATCATCTCCCAAACATTAGTCTAATACCGTTTATGTGACTGAAAAAAAGCTATACTGAAGAGGAAAAAATGCTTGCTCTTCGATTTGAAAAATCCACCGCAGTGCCTGGAACACAAGTTTCATACAGTCCTGCTGTTTAGGATGGGTATTATACTTGCTAAGCAGTTTTAAAATGCAGCTGAAACAACTCAGCATCCTGTCTGGAAAGATGATCAGGCTATTACAACTCAGCAATGAAAGGTAAGTATTTCTTACAGAACTTCAGGTTTAACAAAATCCATGTGACAATTTATTTGAGGTAATAATTTTAAAAATTCTAATTATGTACTACATGTTAAATTACATAGCGACATTCAAGAATATGATCAAATATAATTAAATATAACGAATGTGTGGGACATAATTATCGCGACTTATACGATTTGCTTACGCTTGCAGTGACATAATAATTTTTATCTTTGTAACCTATGATGATTCCAAGTTGAAACTTATCAGTTCATTATATCACTAATTGAGGCGTACTATATATTTTTTTCCTTAAAATAGAACCCCCGCATTTTTAAATATGAATATATGAAAATTGTTTCACCATGTTTTTTTAGTGTAATTGAATACATGCAGAAAACAATATAAGCAATAAAAACTATCACATATTAAGAATGTATCACCCAATTTTTGTAAATTTATCTGGAGACGTTGTTGAGATATATAATTTTAATTGAAGCGGCGTGCTTATAAAAATATGATTTTTCTTCATGTTTGAAACGCCACTGACAGAAAACGAAAAGCACAGGACATATGAAACTCGGCAGTTTTAGTTAGCGCGGCAGGTAAAACAAACCCTCAAAATTTGAAAGAAATCTGAGTCGGTCGGGTTGAGCACTTTGTTGATTTGATATGGAATGACCCGACTATCATTGGCTCATTGCTGTTGACCAGCACATTAATATTATAATAAATAAATAAATTATTATTATTATTATTATTATTATTACTATTATTATACTGAATATGATGGTTATGCTGGATAGCATGCTTACTTTGTATTCCTGGGCCCTAAGTTCCATCCTAAGGCCCGATATCCATACTTGGGTCTGTCGAAGTTTCCGAAGTCACTTTGGACAAATGCTTCGATAGTACTGTAACAATAAGCCCACAACACACAGGGCAACGACTCGCTCTCTACCCCAATTCTTCACTCTCGCAAGTCGACGTACCATCCATCACCATTTATGACAGAATAGTCAACTGTCCGGTAAGTAGTGCACTAAATTACTCAAGACACTGACTCCTGTCAGAAGAGAAGAGGGGTAGGTGTTGGGTCAAACCACAGAAAATGGGAGCGCCCGAAAAGTTTATTATTATTATTATCATCATCATCATCATTATTATTATTATTATTATTATTATTATTATTATTATTATTATTATTAGTCATTGTACACTTTTATTGTAATTCAAAATGGTATTACTGCAAGTGTTCCGGATACAAAAATCACGTAGCAGCTGTCGTTGTTAAGTACAATATTACTTGTGTCAAATATTTCGTTTTCTGAATTTGTGGTAGTAGATAACCTTGGTTTAAGATGTTCATTATCCTGTTGTCTTCGGAATTACATTAGTAGACAGAAGACGAGATGTTCCTTAAACTCAGTAGTTAGCTTCACGTATTTCTTGATATTTTCTGCACATATGACAGTCCACATTAGAAAGTAATATGCAACATTCCATTCTAGTTTTATAGACTCCCCATAAGCAGCACTTGTGTGACATTTATCATCCTAATATAGAGGAAGGGCAATGTCAGGCTGCAGAAGAAATTACCGGGGCGGTGACCTGGCACGCCACACCCCTTTTTATAGATCTTCACACATTGTATTCTTTTCTAATATCAATTTACTATTTACGAAAATCAGTGACTGAAACTCACAGAAATATGGAAAAGAAATGTCGTGTTTTTTGTCAAGCAACCAACCGTCAAAGAAAATACTAGAGATGAAAATTACTACGCATTAATTTCCTACTTCTGTTTACAAGTGACTACGAAAAGCAGCTAATTCTTCATTACAAAAAGCGACCATATACGTCTTGTCTGACCTCTACATTATTTCTGGCTTAACTTCATTAGAAGGTCGTGTAGCTCAGTTGATAGAGCAACTGGCTACGGAATGGAAGGTCCTGGGTTTAATCCCGGGTGGTGACGGCATTTTTCTCATTTCCAAAACTTCCAGAACGGTCCCGAGATTCATTCAGCCTCCTATCAAATTGAGAACCGGATCTTTCCCTGAGGTAAAAGGTGGTCGGAGCGTGGTGCCGACCACACCATCTCATTATACAGGTAATACAGAGGTCACGAAAGCATGAATCATTACTTCCACGCCAAGCGTCTTCATGGCGAATAAAGGGGCTATCTTTAACTTCTCCATTTCAAACTGTAGTATGTAGGGCTACTACTTTTCCTTAGTAGTTAGAACTCTGCGAAATTTGGACACTGCGAAAACTATATTTAACAAGATTACTCTAATACTGCAGATTATTTTCTTTTTCAGGAAAAAAGCTAGATACATCTTGTTAAGACCATTAAAGAAATGAAAAATTTTTACAATAATCACAAATTACAAGTAAAACTGGATGACATAATTATACTAAGAATGGATAATAACAGAATTCCTCTATAAATATTTGAGCCGTTCAGAGCGAATGTGGTCTACGTCAAAATTGGATAATGAGGTTTAAAGTAAAAATTCTGTAAAATACAGCGCAAAGTAGCAATTAATATGTCCTCCTTGCTATCCACTGACTACTAATAGTTTAAACAAACTAAATATTAATTGCTACTTTGCGCTATATTTTACAGAACGTTTACTTTAACCCTCATTACCCATTTTTGACTTACACCATTTCTGCTCTGAACGGCTCATTTAATAACAGACACGAAAGGGAAGACTAGAAATATCCTTAAAACGTATGATTGTTTCATTCTGTGTGGTAAAACGAACCATCTGGTCTAGATTCGTGAAGGATGATTAGGGTGGCCAGATTCACATCGATAAAAAAAAAAAGAGGACACAAAGCTCAAAAAGGAGGACATTATTCGAGGACAGAAAATATGTACTTAAATTTAAGCTTAGGTCTATATTATACTTTAAATTACGGTACGTCAATATCTATTTTATTACAAAATATTTACAATACAAATTTAGGCATATATCAAAAGTATGTTAATATTCATTTCATTACAAAATAATTATGGAAAACTTAATAACAATGATTTTACAGTTGGCTACATATGAAAGTCAAGGGAACTATAGTTATTACAGAGGACAAAAAATATGTATTTAGATTTACATTCGCACCACGATCTCTCGATTTACTTAGCTACCTCTGAGCCCAGATAACATAATATATAACAGATTGGCCATGCTAATGTTAAAAACGGTAACTTGTAGAAGAGAACAACCACAAGGATCGTCACTGTCCATTAGTAACGACCGCTAGATGAAAGTACAGTTGCTTCATGCAATTCAAATGGAAGTCATACCCTGACTTCTTCTACTGTCGCTAGATGGCAGCATAGTGAAATTGATAAAAGTGGTTCCCTTCAAAGCCCGTAAGAGTGATCAATCTGTTATATATGTAATCAGGGATGGAAGTACAGTTGCTCCATGCAATTCAAATGAGAGTTATAACGTGATTTCTTATGTAGTAGCTAGATGGCAGAATAGTGAAATTGATAAAAATTATTACTGTCAATCTGTGATCAGGGCTGTGAGCAACGAACATAACAAGGAGGGGCAAAGAGAGTTATGATCGTAGGCAAAGAGTATATTCCGTCGATGGTGCTGCTACCTACAGGGAAATTACTTGAAAAAGCCATTAAATCAGATACTTTCAAAATATCAGGCATACAAGTTACGAAAAGGACTGGGGTAGGGGATCATGGTGCTGACCACACGTTACTCTGTACTGGTGGATGATCATTCACATCTGCTGAGGCATATGGACGGGAGGCCAGCAGTCGGCCAATCTATGTACTTACATTTAAATAAACGGACTCTTTTAAGAAACTACCATAAGAAGCACAATGCTCACTGTTTTATGTAATACAGTAAAACTTCTCTTAATGAATACTCAATAGCGGACACCTCTTGTTAATGCAAAGTTTAAAGTTTTCCGGCAGATTCACACATGGTCTTATCGGAAAATAACTTGTCAACAACGAACGGACACCTAAATACGCATAGAATAGTTAACTGCCAACAGTGGATATATTTGAACACATAATCTCACTTCACCAACTCCAATAATGCAACACCCTGTACAACTATATCAGAATCTCAACCGCTGATAATTCATCTAAAAAGGCATCTACAAATACAGTATCTAGGGCCTATACAATGTTAAGAGGCAAACAACAATTGTCCACATCTGTTGAGTTAACGCGTTTGGCCGCGAAACCAGGTGGCCCGGGTTCGATTCCTGGACGGGACAATTTACCTGGTTGAGGTTTTTTTCCGGGGTTTTCCCTCAACCCAATATGAGCAAATGCTGGATAACTTTCGGTGCTGGGCCCTGGACTCATTTTACCGGCATTATCACCATCTCATTCAGACGCTAAATAACCTAAGATGTTGATAAAGCGTCGTAAAATAACCTACGAAAAATAATTCCCGATTAAAAAAAAAACACAAAATGTGTTACTAACCATATTATTCATATTTTAATACGAGTCTGTACGCTCTCTGAATCTGACTAATAAATAAACTACGTGTGCAACTTTAGAAAAACAAAAAACGATCGGTCTCTAAAATCCAAGTTCCTTTGGAATAGCTTCGTGCGAGTTCCGGAGCGCTGGATTCACATTCGCACGACATCGCTATGCAGCTACATAGCTGACAAAATTGGTTACCGCTGTTCCATATGACTCTTAAAAACAAAAATTAGTTTATCGTATTGATAGCCAAGGGTAATACTGTGGTTTATCATTCCGACATTCTTTGTTTACGATGTTTATTTTTTTAAGTCAGTTGTGTTATACATGTATATGTTTTGGCCGATCGTGTTTTAACAACCTTACTGACGTTCTTGGTAGGCCTTGTAAGTTAAACTTACAACACAGGTGCGGTAAGTAAGAATTTATTTATCTATCTATCTATCTATCTATCTATCTATCTATCTATCTATCTATCTATCTATCTATCTATCTATCTATCTATCTATCTATGTATCTATCTATCTATCTATCTATCTATCTATCTATTTATTTATTTATTTATTTATTTATTTATTTATTTATTTATTTATTTACTGGTCAACCAGTAAACTTGCTATACAGACCACTGTTAAATTATGGCATAGCCCATACAGAATAGCATGATGAGGTTGGCTGTAAAGTCTCATCTAATTAAATGTATTTTTTAATTAATTAATTAATTATTTTTGTGAATTATGACAATATATACATGATAAAAATATGATGATGAGTTTCTGTGTTATTGTTATTAAAATTTATGAAGAGTCGTCAGTATCGCTAAGAAAGATGTCCTGAGGTAGTTTCCTTTTAAGTCTAGATGGCTGACAAGATCTTGCTCCAATGTTATATGTCGCAACTCCAGGAACGCCAAAAAGATTTTGATATTGAATGGATGTACTGTTCTAGCGGAATAATTCCCAATTCTTGATGCAGCTGCTGATTTCTCACAAACCATGGGGCATTTGTTGCTGTTCGCAGGAACTTGTTCTGAAGAACTAAGTAACAAATTTATAACACATATCGACAAATACGAATAACAACAAATGAATGACACCTATCGACAAATAACAAACGGCAATCACACATGTAAAAACAAACCATTCATTCAAATTAAAAATGATAATTTATTTTTTTATTACGATCGGCCAAAAAATAGTGTTCAACACATGTGTGTTGAGTGTATTACGGAAACTCGGAAATTCAAACTTTTCCTCGTTCCTGTAAATCTCACTTACAACACTTGTATCGCAATATACCATAAAACTAATGACAACTGTCAACTTTAAATAAGGGACAAATGCACATTACAAATTAAACAGTTTTCTCCTTATAATGAAATAATTATAAACTATGGTAACGAAATTATTTTCTGTAACAGTAACAATTTTATTATATAATTAATAAAAGCATAGGCGCGACTGTCCATTTACATTTTTCTCCTACAGCAAAAATAACTTTCTCGGAAGAAACCAAACACTAACGAATGCAAGTAACAAATTAAAATGAGGTATGCCTTCTCTTCACTTCTATGACATCCTGTATTCTACATATGAAACCAAGCGCCTACGATATCGACAACGTTAAGCCACAAGAGTCCAGGTATTCTGGATATTCCTTAACGGCCGGTGATGAGAGATTCCTACGCAATTCTCCTCGTGGTTTTCTTCACCTCCGCCTACACATTCTTCATCGGGTTTAATCTGGTGAACGATGAAGCCAGAATAAATTGCTTAAAAGCGATATTTCTATGTGATCGTTTGTCCATTATATTCCTCATCATAATGCAAACCGTTGATTACTATCTTCTCTCAAATCGCAGTTGATGCGTGCATAAACTAAGAAATCGCATATTTATAATTGAAACAGTGATATCAAATTAAAACAGATGTAGGCCTAATGTATTTAACAAAACAGCACGCTCAAAATAAAAACATGACAAACATTAAGTATAATGTATCATAATCTTAACATGTGACATACAAACAGGCATGAAATTTGTATCCTGCATACAAACTACAAGCTATGAAGGTCTGCCTAATATCGAACACATTCCTTTCATACGCCTCGGTCATGATTTCTTTCTCTGTTCAGTATTATAATTTTGTTATATTTTTTTTATAAGAAATTGAATTTATTTTTAGTCGAAACACAATTGGCATAGATCCTATAAAACGATTATTAACTATGTAACATTATAATCTACAGAGATCAGATGAGGTGTGGACAGGAGCGACGGGATTTCACTGTGCGCTGCTGACGCACTCGCAGCGAGGAACGAACAGTGATACAACCACAGTCAGAACCATACACGTTTCCGTAACTATTTTAAAAAGTGACTTACTTATCAACTTTATTGATGGAGGTGCTGAAACTGGCTGCCTTCGTTGTCCACACATTTTTGGCACCTCTTAATGAAATATCGTCTGAGAAAAACATGAAATGTGAGTCTAATATTCCGTTATGAATATTATTCAGCATCCACCCATAAAATGCTCGCCTAAGTGTAGGATCACCCGGTTGAAGAGCATGTGTCTTGGTTATTTTATACGGCTGCAGTTTTAATAATTTAGTAGTTTTTGCACAGAGCCACAGGGTTGAATTTGGAACGCAACCACCAACAAGGTTTCACAACAAGTAAGAATTTCTTAATTCTTACTTGTTGTGAAACCTTGTTGGTGGTTGCGTTCCAAATTCAACCCTCCAACGTCGTTTAACCTCAATAACATTCTCCACTTTCCAGTAACAGTTCAGTATCCACTTACGTTAATCGAACGATAATTGCACCGCCATATTTTTTTATAAACAGATGAACATGTTTCCATGCTTTCCATTGCTTTCTGAATCATAAACAGCAAAAATCGTATTTCTATCTCATTTCTTTGCTGTGAAACAGTATTTCATAAAGTGTATACATCAATTTGGGAACTCTGTATTATTAATGTAGGCAGTCTTTCTCCCGACATTCTTTTAACATTCCAAACCAACACGATCTTCTTTGTTCAATAAAGTCTGAAATATCCGGATTATCTTTCACTACCATAATTTATTTTATAATTTCATTTGTAATTTTTATTAACCTGAATATTCAAGGTGATCTCCTTAAAACATCCATTTCTGTAGACAGAAATTTCTTTCCTTGCTTCATAATTGCCATTTATCTCACTCATACAGTATGTATGAATACTCAGTATAATAGTTTTATAAATGAATAACTTTTTATTCTTTGTTATGTTTCTACTCACTAAATAGGATTAAGATATGTATAGCCTTCCTAGTTTCAGTATTCTATTTTTTATTTATGTTCTATCTGAACTTTTCCACATCTTCATAACATTTTCTGTATACTATTACAGTTGAACAATATACAGCTGTAATAACACAAGAAAATGTTATGAAGTTGTGGGAAAGCGATGAGGTGAATAAAGGGGGCAGAACGCTGTGCAATCAACAACAGAACCTATTAAAGAACTCATAAATGCTAAAGAAGATCATATACAGTGACAATTTCTGACTACTCGTATTTCCCCTAGGGAGACATGGAACAGCGAGGGAACTGGGTGGAGTTAATAAAAACTGAGATATTTTTCTTATAAAAGTAGTGTTTCTATTTTCATTTAAGCACTATTATTATTACTATTATTATTATTATTATTATTATTATTATTAATCATGCAACTTATATAGGTCTATACACACCTTCTGAATAAACATCACGCTTTGCTAAGGAAAGATCATTGAATTAACAATTTCAAAATTAAAGTAAATAATAATATACAGCTTCTAAACAGATCCTTATTTACATATCAGTCACAACTGCTTATTCACAAGTATATGAAGACAAGGTTTAAGGTAATTTTATTTCCTTTTTAATGAAATCTATTTATTCATTCATAGTGTTCTGCAAAAGGGAAGGTCTTTCACTGCAAATCCAGCATTCTCCAGTCTTTCCTATTTTCTGCCTTTTTGTCTCCGCATATGATCCATATTTCTTAATGTCGTCTATCATCTGATATCTTCTTCTGCTCCGAACTCTTCACCCGTTCACCATTCCTTCCAGTGCATCCTTCATTCATTGATTCATTCATAGTGTTCTGCCCAAGGGCAGGTCTTTAACTGCAAACCCAGCATTCTCCAGTCTTTCCTATTTTCTGCCTTCCTCTTTGTCTCCGCATACGATCCATATATTTTAATTTCGTCTACATCTGATATCTTTTTCTGCCCCGAACTCTTCTCCCGTTCACCATACCTTATAGTGCAACCTTCAATAGACAGTTTTTTTCTCAACCAATGACCCAGCCAATATCAAATCTATAATAGCTTAAAATTAAAGTACAATACATTAGATACACCTCAAATGGAGGTGAAAAATCCAACCACCACTGGACTAATTTATGAATTCATACCCTTTAGTTCATTTTAGACGCTGTACCAACTACAAGATTATTTAAAGTCGATGGAAGTGGTGATAGCGAGCAGGTATTTGTCGAAGTTCGCCACAGATTACTACTAAATTACCTGATAGTCGTCTTACAGTTGGGTAGTAAAACCTCGGCAAAAGCCCAATCAAGTAATTTGTCCGAGTGAGAATCGAACCCAAGACAGAGAGCTGTCCCCGATGAGCAGACAAACGCGGTTGTCGCTTGAACTACGTCGGTAGCTTACATTCCTTATTATGAGTGTAAAATTCAAGTTATTTAGGGAAGTAACAAGCCGTAACTTACAGACCTATCGTAGGGCTCTGTGAAAAAAGTAAGAGGTCAAATGTCAGATAGAAAAGAGAAGTTTAACATACGTTTCAGCATCGAAGTGAATGAAAAGCATTTAGTCCATAAGACAGCTTCAGAATCATTCTCTAAATCAAGGAAAGGGAATATTTTTCTTCACCATAACCTCCTCAAGAAACTAAACCGCGAACTTCCAGTTTCTTTCCAGAGTTAACTCGGCTCCTATGTCAACAAGTACCTCAACAAATGTCACACATTTTGAAGTACATAATTCGAAAGAAATCACTCCGAAGTATCTGATGTAACACACGAGTCCAAAACGATCAATGTCAATTCAGCTCGTAGAAGTACAGGAAACGTATATCAAATGACCGAGTACAGGCCTACATTATTCGTACAAGGCAACGAATACAGCGCTCAGTTTCAACACTGCGTGGAAATCACGGACGCATAGAACATGGATGTTTGTTCGCTGTCAATTTGGTGCGCTGAGTGCTCTAAACCAACCGAACTATGCCGCGATCCGATCCAAGCGTCGGCCGAACTCTCCTCCTTCGTTTTCATCAATGACCGACTACCTGCATTTTAAACATGCATGTCATATACCGGGTAGGAGCGCCTATTTCAATGCCTTTGTGGCCATTTTAAACAACTGTTTTAGATGACCGTTAACACTCATATACGAGTATTATATTATCTGAGGACCTCGCCGTTCTCTATTGAATATTCTGTATTCCATGACTTTGTGTAGTCGTCACATAGATATAAAAAATATACTATCCGGCATAGCTCAGTTGGTAAGGACACTTAGCCCGCCAATCCAAGGGGTCCTGGATTCGATTCCCAGTGCCGAAACGAATTTTTCTCCATTAATAGTATTTATGTGATGACTACACAGTCATGGAATACACAATAGGCCTACTGAATAGAGGACGGCGAGGTCCTCAAATAAGAATATATAAGCTGACCTAAGTTCACATGCCTCACTAGCATTGTTATTTTTTGTTTAGCGTAACTGATGAATTGTATATGTTATAAATTTAATAGTGCACTTTATAGCTCAACTGATGAATTGTTTAAGCTTATAAATTGAATTAATCTACTTGATATGAATTGTACAATTCTGTATAGCTTAATGAAAATATATTTGTAAATTGAATTAATTTGTCTACTATGCATGGTATACTGTATGTTTGTATAGTTTGGCTGATGAATTGTATATGCTTTTAAAATGAATAGTAGTCTGTATAGCTCTAGTGACGAATTGTATATGCTGTAAATTGCATAGTAACCTGTATAACTCAACTGATGAATTGTTTATGATTATACATTGAATTAATCTACTTGATATGAATTGTACAAATTTGTATAGTTTAACGAAAGTATGCTTGTAAATTTAATGAATCTGTTTACTTTGTATTGTATATGTTTGTATAGTATGGCTGATGAATTGTATATGCTTTAAATTGAATAGTAATCTGTATACCTTAATTGATGAATTGTTTATGTTTGTAATTTGAAGTAATTTGCATGATATGTATTATTAATTTCTGTATATCTCAACTAACTGAATTGTTTATGCCTTAAATTGAATTACCTTGTTATGTATTACTTTTATAACTCAACTGATGAATAATCGTTTGTGTTGTAAATTTAATAATCTGATTGGCTATGTACTGTTTATTTTAGTAGAGCCATCGATGTAGCTCAGTCGGCAGACGCGCTGGCCTGCTGATCCGGAGCAGCGCTCGGGCTTGGGTTGGATCCCCCGTTTGGTCCCACTGGTTTCTTCCGAGATTTTCCCCAGCCGTGGGACTGATGCCGGATGGTCTATGGCGAGTCCTCGGCCTCACTTCATTTCACCCCCTTTGATTTGATTACCTGGTTGGGTTTTTCCGAGGTTTTCCCCAACCATAAGGCAAATGCCAGGTAATCCTTTGGCGAATCCTCGGGCCTCACCTCATCTCACTACATCTCACCAAAATATTGTAAAAAAATTGTAAGAAATTGTAGAAAACTGTAAAATTGTAAAAATTGTAAAATATTGTAAAAACTGTAATTGTAATCTTGTAAAATTTTCATTCGTTCCACATCTTAAAGCTTCATTGCTAATGTAAGATCTATGGAATATAATAAATGAAATGAAATAAAAATGAAAAGAGATGATCACCCAACCAATACAGTGGTAACGCAGTCAACACGACGGCCCTTCAGTCGTTACAGCTGATTTACGAAACCGGATTACGCTACTCACTGTAGCTTCTCAAATTCACCATGATGCTGGGTAGACACCAGTCCCAAACACTGGCCGATATTTCGTGAGAAAATGACTTACATGAGAACCCGAATCAATGCTCATTCCGCATCACTAGTTCAAGGTATGATGCCTTCGACCACGCAGCTACGGCGCGGAATAGTCCTACTACTGTTAGTGCTTCTACTACGCAAATTTCGGCGAAGTTTTTCAGAGACTACACAACTATTGTAACAGCGCGTTAAATTATTAGATAAATATTTTGACGAGTACCTCTGATTGAAATCCTGGCTGATATGTACATCTATTATCAAGCAGTACATCTCACTTGACGATATGTGTCAGAGGGAGAACAACTGTTTGTATACATCTGAAGTCTGATTAGTGTAATACTTAACTAGTCAGCGATGTATACGGTGGAAAGGAACTGGCCACCCTACCTCATTATCTCCTGGCATAGTTGCCTCATGAGTGATGCCTTGTTGATGTCACTTGTGGGGTCCAGAACTGTCTTCGGACAATTGACTAAACAACATACTAGCGAGAAACAGGTTTGTTCTCGATAAGAAACGTTGTCGGAAGCGTAAACAGAACTCGTACGACTTCTTCAGTAGATAGGCTACGTTTCAACAAGGAAAACGCGTTGTTGTTGCCCTATCGTGTATCTAACTGGATGCAAATGTTTTTCTCAATAGAGTTCAGACTGCTCACTATCGGAGACTGACAAGGCAAAGTCCCAGCACAATTGTGTCGCCGGCTTAGAGCCAGCAGTTAATAAGGGAAACCCACGCATTGTCTGCGCCGAGCTTAGAGAAAACAACGAATCCGGAAAACCCAACGCATTGCCCGTCAAAAAGCAACCTCGCGGCTCGGTAAGAATGCTAGTAGGCCTAATTTAGGCCTGATTAGCTCTAGTTCTACCACCACCACTATCATTACAACCACGATTACTACAGTGCGCTACGTTTAAACCTTATAAGTGGCAATTTCATATGTCCGTCCTGTGCCACCAGCTTTCATCATTCGAGTCACAAGGTAGACGCAAATGAATCTCCTGAAGTCACTTTTTCTTGTGGTAGCGTCTTCGCTCCCGAACTCAGCGGACCGGGGTTCGATTCCCCGCTTGGGACAATTGCCTGGGTGAGGTTTTTTTCGGGGTTTTCCCCTCACTCCTATGGATGAACGTCAGGTAACATTATCAGGCGTATGGAACCCCACTCATTCTCGCAACTTCCTTTCCTCCCTCATAATCCTTTCCTCATCATTGTGATTGTCTCACTTGGTTTCCAGATCGTACCTGCGGAGGCCCTCCGAAGCCGCTGACTCTCTCGGCCGTTGAGGAGACGTGAGAGGGGGCCAACACCTCAGACCGTTTGAGGGGGGAATGTGGGGGGGTTGTTGGTGTGGAATGGTACACGGATTTGGAAGGATGGCGGGACTGGTCCTCAGGGTGTTAGCGGTTAGGTCGGTTCGGCTTGAAACTTATCCCAGGGGCACACAATAGACCTCAGGTCGCAGTGCACAGGAATGTTCTCCTCCCGCCCTCATAGAGAAAAAAAAGTTTAAGTAAGAATTATTTACAGAACGACTAAGAACTTCAACACTTGGAACTTTCTCTACAACTCATATTTGCTTTTGTCGAACAGTCAGTGAGTAAGCCTACAATACAAACAAAAATACTAGCTGCTGCAAAGTAAACCAAGAAACTTAACTACATAGCATTCACACGATTATCACAAAAGAAATTTTTGCTTATAGTGACTGTCAAACCAAAAGGAAACGTAAGTCTTGCACAAGGACTGGGTGAGTCCAAATGTTTTGTGTTTTTTTTTTCTGTCAGGCTCTTAGCCAGAGTACACAGTACGAAGAATTCAACGAAAATTCAGGCAGCGACTTCGATGAGACTGATATACAAAAATATGTCGTTACTTCGATCCCCTGGTGATTTTTACCACTGAAGGAGTATTAAATACAAAGTGTACGGGTCAAATCACAAATTAATGTAACAGTTGCAGGAAAACATACACCGAGAAATTCACTCCGTAACGATAGAAATTGCAATGTCAAAAAAGTACGGATGAAGGAGATCAACATTTTCATCACCATCTTAGAAGCCGGTGTTTTAAATAAAGTTATGTATTCCACTTTTAACGCAAAAACTATTAGTGGCAATGATAAGCGACTACAAGACTTTGTGACTATCTGATAGCGTAGCCGAGGGTAATTAAAGGTGCCGCTTTAGTGTTCAAGATTTGAAATTGGCCGCACTTACTGTTCTCCAACCAGGAGATTAACCGTGAAAGGAATGTGCTTACTATTGCGTCATCTATTGGAGCGAAGCAGATAAGTAGATAGACAATATTACCGTTATAACGTCAGTTTAAAAAAACATGCGCTCTCCTGCATTATGTTATTTCCTGTATGGAGGGATTAAAAGACCAGGAAATTAACCGTGATCTAATTTTGTAACTAGGGTAGTATAAATATGTGTACTCGTATCAGTGTTATCGTTTGTGCTTTGAGAGTTAGCCAATGGAGATGCGTGTACCCACGTGTGTGACCTTATGACATCTTATGACATCAACATTCATTCATAGCATAACCCCGCTGCGTCTCATTCCCCTGAGACTTTCTCCTGGTTGGAGTACAGTATTACCACTACCGCCACCACTAATATACTGGAAAGTGATCTTCGTCATGTGGATAGCATGGCACATCACCAGTGATTCAGACAAGAAGGGTAAACATAAGATAAAGGTCGAAGACAGTTCTCTCGGAGGAGACAAAAAAACTTATTTCTCTTCGGGAATCGAACCCGAGTCCGTCGATCTTGTAGTCAGCGGCAATGAATGCTACTCGAATTCTATAACGAAAGGGCATACATTTTATATACGAGTATTCAAGGATTTATTTTAAACGTTCAGTCTTTAACTTATCTTAATTTTAAAATTGACTTTATGACTAGTCAAACATTGTATGTTTTTTTTATATATTTCTACACACATATATTATAAACTTCGATCACATCCTGACGTAACAAAGGATGGACAATATTCTCGTCACAAGGGACTCCGCAACCTCGTCGCAATCGATTCGCTTTGATCCACAGCCTTCTTTTGAAAGTCAAATTCAACCCACTTCACACGAGCCACAACCTCTGCACATTTGCGGCACAGTTCATCAGTAACTTGACTTCGTATGTACAAAACACTGTCAAAGACTACCCACGGCCATGCCTTCGCTCGACTAAAGACTTGCGAGTAGGTTGTCGTGTCGTTAATATTATGAACGTCTACACAAGCGGGGTCGCTCCAGCAGTTTTCATTGTAAGGTTCGAGTATATCATGCCGCGTCTGTAGCTACAGAAAATATTAGAGAGTATTTGGCTACAGTCCTAGCGCACTGGACTTCCTTCGATCCCCGACCAGGTCGTGATGGAATTTGTAGTGAACAAAGCAAACGTTGCAAGCGGTTTTTCTCGGGGTACTCCCGTTTCCTCTCTATCATTCCACCAACATTCTCCACCTCCCCCCTCATTTCATCTATCATCAGCAATAATAAAAATAGGCCAGGTGGAATCTTGGAGGTAGTACGGTCACCGATGATGATATAGGAAGGACTTAGGGTTCCGGGCCCCTGGGGCATATCAGGCTACTCGTTCGCGAAACATGTCCTGACTATCGGAGGCTAAGGTAGCGTGGCCCACCTGTCAGCGTCAAATTCACGAATGTCACCCAGGCCACCTATCGGACTTGGACAATCATCACATATAAGGGCGCACAATGGGCCAAACCGTGCCCAAGTATACGGAACCGTCCCGGGTCTAGTCCACGTAAAAACCAAGGTATACCATGCTAAAACATATGACTTCCACACGTGAAATTTAATCAGTTTCATCTAGACAACATCGGGGTTGACCATCAAAATAAGTTTTCACTGTCAGCTACTAAGAACAAATGAAATTCTGTCGCAATGACTATTTGTTTAATGGGAGAGGTACACCATTTACTTATTTACTTACGGCTTTTAAGAAACCCGCAGGTTCATTGCCGCCCTCACATAAACCCGCAATGACCTGATAAAGCTATTGCTTTACTACCACATGAAAAACCCACTGATCGTCTTGGCATTGTTACTTGCGTTTTCGCGTTGAAACTCAAAAACTGAAGGTGGATAAGTTCAAGAAAAATTATTTGGCATAAAAAAACATTCAGAGGGAGTATGTTTCATTATTATAGAAGCAAATAACTTTCAAAATATCTAGTATTCTTCATTGAAAATAAATCTGAAACATTTTTATGTGAACGTCTAATGAACTTAGATTGCAGCATTTGCTGCACAAGGCACTAGTATAATTTGAACTGGTAATGGAAATTACGGGAAAACGGTTGAACGAATTTTAATAAATTACCCCTCATTTTGAAGCTTGGAACCCAAAGTTTTTCAGAAAAATAGTAGTTTTCAATTAAATATCAATTCTCCTACAACATTTTCCTATTTTCCAAAATCCATCTGTCGTCAGTTTTGAGAAATAATGGCTTTTCAGAATAAAACAAAACACAAACACACTACAATAAACAATATCACACGAAGACCATGACTTGCACCATTGCTGACATATTTAGAGTTCAGATGGCTCAGATTCTCTGACAGCGTAATGCCAATATGTCGATCAGAATGTTTCTATAATATTGGTAATTAAAAACGTCAAGACTTACTGAAAAGAATTTACAGGTCAGATTCTCTGGTATGTAATTTTCTCAGTACAACTGCCTGTGTATTGGATATTAAAAACTACAAAATTTAAGAATGTTTGATGACATTATTACTTACTTACTGGTTTTTAAGGAACCCGTAGGTTCATTGCCGCCCTCACATAAGCCCGCCATTGGTCCCTATCCTGAGCAAGATTAATCCATTCTCTACCATCATATCCCACCTCCCTCAAACCCATTTTAATATTATCTTCCCATCTACGTCTCGGCCTCCCCAAAGGTCTTTTTCCCTCCGGCCTCCCAACTTACACTTTATATGCATTTCTGGATTCACCCATACGTGCTACATGTCCTGCCCATCTCAAACGTCTGGATTTTATGTTCCTAATTATGTCAGGTGAAGTATACAATGCGTGCAGCTCTGCGTTGTGTAACTTTCTCCATTCTCCTGTAACTTCATCCCTCTTAGCCCCAAATATTTTCCTAAGAACCTTATTCTCAAACACCCTTAATCTCTGTTCCTCTCTCAAAGTGAGAGTCCAAGTTTCACAACCATACAGAACAACCGGTAATATAACTGTTTTATAAATTCTAACTTTCATGGCCAGTTTTTCCAAGTAATGTTTAATTTGGCTTAACAAATGTTAAATTAACAGCTGGTTTATTTTTAACGTTTTGTTAAGATATTTTCCATTTTTCCAACATAATTTTGTTTAAAATAACCAACACTTAACTTTAACTGTCGTTAATACTATTCTAACTACTCAACAGCAGTTGGTAATGATTTTGCATATATAAGACAACTTCTTATTGGCTGATATTATTATTTAAATTCTGTACTATGGATTAAGTCATGAAACATGTGTAAAATCGTAACCTATTACAGTAGCCATGATTCATACAGTACAGAGAATTGATAAATGAAAGTTGCATTGACTGCTATTGAATAATAATAATTATTATGTATGGTTACATTTTATAATGCTAAATATGAATTTCTGTTTAGAAAAATCTCAGCATTATGACCACCAGGTGACAATAATTACACGAATGTGTGTGTAGTCAACTGTACAGAAAACCCCGAGGAGAATTCCGTATCATATAACATTCTCTAATTTAGGTTCATGTATAAATTATATGTAATTTCGTCCTAAAGAAGCAATAATTGCTGCTGAAACATTTTATTATTTACTCACTGCGTATTTTGAAGCACTATTGACATCGGCTATAGTTGAAGAGCTAGTAACATAGAATCTAGAGTTAATAGTAGCTAGTGAATTGAAACAAGTGGCCTATTTCAACTAGGTAACATACAACTGAGTTTTATTTTAAGACATGAAAGTGATTATTATAACTACATACCGGTACCTAAGAAATATTAGTAAATTAATACATAATGTGCATTCAAACATAACAAAACTTAATTGGTATATTAACTTTCATTTATTAGAATTATATTATAGCTAGCGATAAGATATGTTTGCACTGGCTTTAAAACAGAAGCGAAAGAGCTGGATTCTTGGAATTTATAATCGTTTTCTTTCCGATGGAAATTTAATTTTCCAGCAGGATAATCATCCCGCGCACACCGCCATAAACGTTCAAAGACGGTTCACGGAAAAGCATGAAAAAGAGGATTGACAAATATCGAGACATCCCACCTCAAAATCCAGATCAGTTCTGGGATCAAGTTCTGGTTACCTGGGAAGATTTCGCTAAGGACCAGAACTATTTCCGCGATCTGGTGGACTCAATGCCCCGAAAATGCCAGGCAGTGATAGACGCCGATGGTATGTGGACAATGTATTAGATCCACATGTGTATTTCTTTTATTTTTCTTTAATTTGTTTGTTTATCTTTGTTTTATTTCGGGAAGAAAATTGATCTCACAAGAGTTTTTTTAAATTCTCCTAGTGGAGCCAGAGTTGCGAAATAATAAGTTCCACTACACAAAATTATAAAAATGAAGAAAGGTAACATGTATAAAAATTATTTACGTTAAAAAAAAAAGTCATCACCGAGAACCGAACACGGGCCCCTGGGATAGCAAGCCAACACGCTAACGACTACTCCATCTGGGTACCATGACGTAACCAGCGCGACGAGGCACATGTAGCTCGTAGGCTTGAAATCTACGGACACAACTCACATACAAACGTAATCGTGTAAATATTTCAATGTTCAGTACTAGTTAATGTTTCATTTGGACTTATTTACTGAAGCTTGGTGAAACCGTCCCTTACTCTAAACATTCCTCAAAGAGAAACATAACATGTTACTTTCACAACTTTTGTCTGAACAGCTGTGGTGTTATCCGCCATGTTTAACTGTTTGTTAAATGAGTTAACGGCCTGAAATCCTACATTTAAAGTTAACAAACGGTTAAGAATCTGTTAAGCCAAACTGGTGTTGAAAAAATGGAAAAACTGTATTTAACAAACTGTTGAAGGTTTAACAGTCGTTAAGTCTTCTAACAATACTTGGACAAACCGGCCATCAGACTTTTTGACAGAAGACTAGATGACAAAAGCTTCTCAACCGAATAATAACAGGCATTTTCCATATTTATTCTGCGTTTAATTTCCTCCCGAGTATCATTTATATTTGTTACTGTTGCTCCAAGATATTTGAATTTTTCCACCTCTTCGAAGTATAAATCTCCAATTGTTATAGTTCCATTTCGTACAATATTCTGATCACGAGACATAATTATATACTTTGTCTTTTCGGGATTTACTTCCAACCCTATCGCTTTACTTGCTTCAAGTAGAATTTCCACGTTTTCCCTAATCGTTTGTGGATTTTCTCCTAACATATTCACGTCATCCGCATAGACAAGAAGCTGATGTAACCCGTTCAATTCCAAACCCTCTGTGTTATCCTGAACTTTCCTAATGGCATATTCTAGAGCGAAGTTAAAAAGTAAAGGTGATAGTGCATCTCCCTGCTTTAGCCCGCAGTGAATTGGAAAAGCATCAGATAGAAATTGGCCTATACGGACTCTGCTGTAAGTTTTATTACCATTAAAAATGAAATATTATTATACTGAATGCCATGATGTATTGTCACTATTTATACAGATTAATGCTTTATTGACGATATGAAAGTGAAACCTTTTGGGGTTATATAAGTAGGCGTAGAGAATATCTGAAGTTAGATCTTCATTTCTATAATATTTACTGAGTGACGGCTATATAGTAGTCTATACACAACTTACGTAATATAATAATATTGTTATTAAAAATGAAATATTTTATAGTTATTAATCAAGTGCTATGGGTATTTTCCATATATTTAATGGCGGTGTGGTGTAGATATTTAAAGCTGAAAGTTAGAATTTATAAAACAGTTATGATACCGATTGTTCTTTATGGTTGTGAAACTTGGACTCTCACTTTGAGAGAAGAACAGAGATTAAGGGTGTTCGAAAATAAGATGCTTAAAAAATATTTGGGGCTAAGAGGGATGAAGTTATAGGAAATCGGAGAAAGTTACACAACGCAGAACTACACGCATTGCATTCTTCACCTAACATAATTAGAAACATTAAATCCAGACGTTTGAGATGGCAGCGCATGTAGCACGTATGGATTAATCTAGAAATGGATGTAGAGTGTTAGTTGGAAGACCAGAAGGGAAAAGACCTTGAGGGAGACAGACGTAGATGGGAGGATAATATTAAAATGGATTTGAGAGAGGTGGGATATAATGGTAGAGACTGGATTAATCTTGCTCAGGATAGGGACCGATAGTGGGCTTATGTGAGGGCGGCAATGAACCTTTGGGTTCCTTAAAAGCCATTTGTAAGTGATATTTATATGTGTGATTCTCTTCAGTATTGTCTGGACGAAGCGCAAAAATTATAATGCCTAAGGAAAGAGCAAAAGATATTACTTACTGATAAAATAAGAGGCCTAGAAAATTTTGTAGGCTCCCGGTCATTTCAGCAAGATCTCTTAGCAGGATAAAATGATTTCACCCTCTACATTTTGAAGCTCGCCATGCAGCAGCTATACCAAGATGCTATGTCTATTGTTCGAAAGCATAGCAAACCTGACATTTTTTTTTAACTTTCCCCTACAATCCACAATAATCTGAAATAGCTATTGCTTTACTCCCACATGAAAAACCGTCTGATCGTCCTGGCATTGTTACTTGCGTTTTCGTATTGAAACTCAAGAACTAAAGATATAAGTTATAGGTTTAATAAAAAGTATTTAGCATAAAGAAAACCATTTAGAGGAGTGTGTTTCATTATTATGGAAGCAAATAATTTTCTAAAATATCTGGTATTCTTCATTGGAAATAAATTTGAAAAATTTTAATTTGAACTTTTAATGAACTTAGTTTGCAGCATCCGCTGCACAAGCCACTAGTAATTCTTTATACATCCGTTGATTGAGGAATGCACACTGTTCAAGACTGTTTAAAATCATTGTATGTAATGTTTCCTTGACAGTCCGGGACAAGTACTTAAATATCTGATAATGATAATGAACGGCCGGTACCAACTCCTCGAGGATCTATCTTAGGATAGATACTCCAGGAGCTGGTACCGGCGGCCGTTCATTATCCTCAGTATACAGTACATGACGCGTAGGTTCAGAGTTGTCACTAACTGCCGCATCAGCGTGCTCTCAACTGTAAGGAAGCATGCCGAGATGTAGGGCTTACTCTGCTATTTTGCGAAGGGTAGAACCGCCGGACTCCTGTAGGTTCTT
Source organism: Periplaneta americana (assembly GCF_040183065.1). NCBI lineage: Eukaryota > Metazoa > Arthropoda > Insecta > Blattodea > Blattidae > Periplaneta > Periplaneta americana. The sequence goes on along the minus strand of NC_091130.1, from coordinate 70,490,309 downwards.
TATTGCAGCTATCACGATTTGGGCTAACTTCCTTGCCTTCATCTCCTTTGAGAGTTGAGTTTTCTTTTTTTTTTTTTTAGCAAAGCTACATAGGACCTTAAATATGCATAGTTAACTGACGATCAAAGAATTCATCTAATAGGGCTCAAAAGTATGAATAAAATGGCGGCTAGAATAGTATTCATTAAGAGCTTTTCAAAAATTACCCACACTTGATACTTCTGTACAAATTCAGTGTTACTAAGTCAAGGAAACAGAAAAGTGTATTGAATATTAAAATAATAAACGCACCACCTAAATAACTTTCGAAGTACAATGGTTCAGTGACATGAAACTTGGTATGTGAGGATATGCTAAGAACTCAATAATGGTATTACCGAGTGTTTTCTACTTCCGGTTTAACCGGAAGTAACTCCAACTCTATTATTTTAAATGGAACACCCAATATATAATTTTTATTTTTTAATAAAGCTCATTAAGAGCTTTTCAAAAAGTACCCACAATCGATACTTCTGTACAAATTCAGTGTTGCTAAGTCAAGAAAACAGAAAAGTCTATCGAATATTAAAATAATAAATACTCCTTCCTTAACAAAAACAAAACAAAGCTAGCTTACCTTCTAAATTATGTGTTCAAGTTGGTAGCCATCAGCTGCTTTACAATGTGTCACTCGATCATAGAAACCATTTAAGGATTTAACCAGGCTTTAGGAATATCTTGCACCACTTCCATTTTTATTTAGTAACACTGATTTTGTACAGAAGTATCAAGTGTGGGTACTTTTTGAAAAGCTCTTAATGAGCATTATTAAATATATATATATATAAAATTTAAACTGGTAATGTAAATTACGGGAAAACGGCTGAACGAATTTTAATAAATGATCCCTCATTTTGAAGCTTGGAACCCAAAGTCAATTTTCCTACATCATTTTCCTTTTTTCCAAAATCCATCTTTCGTCAGTTTTGAGAACTAATTAATTGCATTCACGACCGACTTGATGTTCGCTTCCTTAATCGAAACGAGCATCAAGTCGGCCGTGTTGCATTTCAGAATAAAACAAAACACACAATAAACAATAGGCTATTACACGAAGGCCATGACCTACAGGATTGCTGACAGAGTTCAGACGGCTCAGATTCTTTCCCATCATAATGCCAATATGTCGATCTTCATTTGTGCAATTTTTTGATAACGTATAAAAAATAATTTACAGGTCTGATTCTCTGGTCTGTACTTTTTCCGAGTACAGCTGTGTACTGGATATTAAGAACTACAAAACTTAAGAATGTTTGATGACATTATTACCATTAAAAATGAAATATTATTATAGTTAATGCAACACATAATGCTATACTGATATATGAAAGTGAAACCTTTTGGGGCTTTATGTAAGTAGACGCAGAGAAAGAATATTTTATATTAGATCTTCATTTCTATAATTTACTGAGTAACGGCTATAGGCCTATATAAACTTACGTTACTGAAAACTATAAAACTTACGTAAGGTAACAATATTGTTATTAAAAATGAAATACTTTTTTACAATTATTAATCAAGTGGTGTGGGTCCTTTTCATATATGTAATGGCAGTGTGATATAGATATTTATATGTCTGATTCTCTAACTTTCCTTGGTAGTAATTGAGTCATGCTTCCTATTTTAGCTGCGTCTTTAAACTACATCAAAATTAATTTCATATTTCTTTGGTTTAATTGATTAGATTTGTGATCGCTGCCAAGCATATTTTGTTGTAGGGAAAATAGCATGCCATTTCACTTCTTGCTACCGTGATGAGTAAGTTTATTTCCCGCAACCAGCAACAATGAAACACTGAAGCTGCTAACGATTTACGATGGACAATTTTATTTAGGGCGCATATAAGATTCTACAACTCTGACATATCATTCGCCTCATTTTCCACATCTCAGCAATAAATTCCTCACAACAGCCTATATTACAGAAAATATACGAAATAATATTCATTGTTACACAAATTAATCCAGCAGTATTTGATAGATCAGTATTGTCTGGAAGAAGCGCAAAAAATTACAATTCATAAGAAAAGACCAAAAGGCATTACTTATTGATAAAATAAGAGGCCTACAAGATTTTGTAGTCTCTTGATCACCTCAGCTAGATCTCTTAGTAGGAAAAAGTGATTCTGCCCCCTACATTTGAGGGTAGTTCACGAAACATGCAACAGCTATACCAAGATGCTAAGTCTTTTGTTCAAAGCATGACAAACCTTACATTTTCTTAACTTTCACATACAATCCGCAATGACCCGAAATAGCTACTGCATTACTACTCCCACATGAAAAATCCACTGATCATCCTGATATTGTTACTAGCGATTTCGCATTGAAACTCAAGAACTGAAGACGGATAGGTTCAAGGAAAAGTATTTGGCAAAAAAAAAAAAACACATTTAGAGGGAGTATGTTTCACTATTATGGAAGCAAATAACTATCAAAATGTCTGGTATTCTTCACTGAAAATAAATCTGAACAATTTTTATTTGAACTTTTTATGGACTTAGTTTGCAGCAACTGCTGCACAAGCCACTAGTAAAAATATATATTGGGTGTTCCATTTAAAATAAGAGAGTTGGAGTTACTTCCGGTTAAACCGAAAGTAGAAAAAACTCGGTAATACCATTATTGAGTTCTTAGCATATGGTTAACCTCACATACCAAGTTTCATATCACTGTACCGTATGCTTCAAGAGTTATTTAGGTAGTGCATTTATTATTTTAATATTCGATACACTTTTCTGTTTTCTTGACTTAGCAATACTGAATTTATACAGAAGTATCGAGTGTGGGTACTTTTTGAAAAACTCTTAATGAGCGTTATTCAAAAATAAAAAAAATATATTGGGTGTTCCATTTAAAATAAGAGAGTTGGAGTTACTTCCGGTTAAACCGGAAGCAGAAAAAAATCGGTAATGCCATTATTGAGTTCTTAGCATATGGTTATCCTCACATACCAAGTTTCATATCACTGAACCGTATGCTTCAAAAGTTATTTAGTTAGTGAATTTATTATTTTAATATTCGATACACTTTTCTGTTTTCTTGACTTAGCAACACTGAATTTGTACAGAAGTATCGAGTGTGGGTAATTTCTGAAAATCTCTTAATGAGCTTTATTCAAAAATAAAAAAAATATATATTGGAGCAAATACTATTATTGAGTTCTTAGTATATGGTTATCCCCACGTACCAAGTTTCACGTCACTGAACCACATGCTTCAAAAGTTATTCAGGTGGTGCGGGACTTTTAACTAACCATGTATAATTTGAACTGGTAATGGAAATTACGGGAAAACGGTTAAATGGATTTTAATAAATGACCCCTCATTTTGAAGCTTGGAACTCGAAGTTTTTCAGAAAATAGTAACTCTCAGTGAAGCGTTAGTTTTCCTCCATAATTTTCCTATTTTCCAAAATCCATTTTTCGTCAGTTTTGAGAACTAATTGGATATCAATATAAAACAAAACACACGCTACAATAAGCAATAGGATATTACACGAAGGCCATGACCTGAAGGATTGCGATCATATTTAGAGCTCAAATTCAATTGGTTATTAAAAACTTCAAGAATTACTAAAAATAATTTACAGGTCTGATTCTGCGGTGTGTAATTTTCCGAGTACAGCTGTGGTGTATTTAAAAATTAAAATCTACAAAATTTGAGGTGGTTTGATGACATTATTACCATTAGAAATATCATTATAGTTAATGCCATGACGTGACTACTTTTCATTAATATTACACATATTAATGCTATATTGATGATATGAAATTGAAACGTTTTGGGGTTATAGAATAGAGAATCTTAAATTAGCTCTTCATGTCTATAATTTACTGAGTGGCGGCTATATAGTATATAACTACAAAACTTACGTAAGATAATATTGTTATTAAAATCAAATATTTTTATAGTTATTAATCAAGTGAGGTTGGGTATTTTTCATATATTTAATGGTGGCGTGTTGTACAATATTTATATGCATCATTCTCTTCAGTATTGGCTCGAGGGAGCACAAAAATTACAGCTCCTAAGGAAAGACCAAAAGGTATTACTTACTGATAAAATAAGAGGCCTAGAAAATTTTGTAGGCTCCCGATCATTTCACCAAGATCTCTGCCACAGGAGACATTTAAAACCAATATCATTGTTAGAATCGGCGGCCGGGTAGCTCAGTTGGTAGAGCAGTTGGCTACGGACTGAAAGGTCCGGGGTTCGATCCCAGGTGGTGATAGGATCTTTTCTCGTTGCCAAACTTTCAGAACGGCCCCGAGGTTCACTCAGCCTCCTATCAAATTGAGTACCGGGGGTAAAAGGCGGTCAGAGCGTGGTGCCGACCACACCACCTCATTCTAGTGCCGAGGTCATGGAAAGCATGGGGCTCTATGTGTGTGTGTATTTATTTACACTGCAAGTGGGCAAGCACCCGGTGGCAGTGGTATATACAATATTAACAATACACAGTTAAAATGATAAGCTATACACAATAAAATTTACAATACATAATACAATTTACAACACATATACAATTTTATACACAATACAATAAGAATACACAATACAATTTAACACAATAATAATAAAACATAAAATAAAACACCTAATTTTACAACACAACCTACATAATTATGTATAGGTCCTACATAAGTTTCAATAGTCTTTCACTTTACTCTCATCTCATTCCCTGTAGTGGCACTATGACGCATTTCACTGACACTTTAGCACACATTTCACTGACACTCTGTAACACATTTCACTGACACTATAGAATACATTTCATTGACGCTATAAATTATCACTGATCGGAACTGTTCACTGCACTGTAAAACCATAACTTCACTGACTCACCTCGCTTCACTGATACAACAGTTCAAATAAGTCAAATAATTGCATTCTTATGCATACTTATAAACAGAACTACATTTAAACTAAATATTTCTAGTCTAAGGCCCTCTTACACGCTATTTTTAAATAATTTACAATTCAAACCAAGGCTAGATAAATACATGTCACCTTAAAAAATTAAATGTTGAATGTCACCTTAATTTTAATTTTCACTTTATACACAACTCTTTAAATTATTCTTGAATCTCCTTAAGGAAGGACAGCCCTCAAAGACCGCTGCAGGTAGGTCATTCCAATCATTTATAGTTCTATTTAAAAATGAGAATTTACCTACATCCGTTTTCTGTTTCCTACATTTGATTTTAAAATCATGATCGTTCCTACCATAGTACGTTGGCTTTTCTAACCGAGCCGTTATGTCTACCCATGCTTTCTGACCTAGATGTGCTCTATACAATGATGTTATTCTAGTTTTCCTACGTCTGTTTTCCAAAGCTCTACCTCCATGCCCCCCAAGTGCCTTCATGGCATGTTACGGGGATACCTTTACCTTTATCATTGTTAGAATATATTAGCGGCATACTGACGCACCTTCCTTTCAATTCTAAATCTTTGAAACCTTCCCTTATCTGTTCACCCACGCGTAAGAAACAGGTTTAAAGAGGGATGGTCAATCCTTGAAATTACTTTGATTGTTCCTGATCCGAATCATACCTGGGTCCTGGTACTCGTATTATAAAGAGTTGAAGTTTCCAAGTTCAAGACTTAGATTTCACAAAGAAATGTATCTATAAATAATTCTGTATACAGTAATTAATTTCTCCTACCCTGCCTACCTACGTATGTACACACTCAGTAATCCGAATCAAGCATTTGTTCTTTTGGATGCAAACTTCACAGTTTAAATATGTATATGAATTTGTAATTTAAATTTCACTTTGTCAGTTTCTTCTATGTAATGCAAAAATTGCGAAGAAAATCATCCCATTCTTGTATTATATCGCGTACATCATTCCCGGATAAATTTAACTCCGAAATGCGGAATATGAACAATATCCGTCCATTCGTTCAGTGAAACTTGCTATACGAAAGCACAACTAAAACCACTTTTACGGTGTTAGTATTAAAGTCTCAAAATCGATTTTTGCAGCATAATAAAAAAAACTCACAGAAATTAACATTAAAATAATAAATTCTTCTCTTTTATTACTGTTTCCTCAAATCTAATGGCGGGTACTAATTCACCAAGCTTCCTCATCTGTGAGCGACGAACCGAAGCTGTAAGTTATTTTACCCGCCATAAGCGTTGCCCTTGGTGCACCATGAGAGGTGAACTACATAGCACCGCATTATAATGGAGCAATGGTGAAAATCCAGTATGGGGGCAGTACCCAGAGAAACCTACCACCACAAATTCCAGTTGAATCCGCCACGACCCATATCCAGACTACCAGCGTGGAAAGCCGATGCTACAGCCATTCGGTTAACAGTGCGCCTGTTACATTATTGTTAACGCTACGAAACTATAATCACCCTTTTTCCTTTAATGTAATTACTTTTATATTTGCTTTAATAGATCATTTCAATATTACGTACACATGGACTGATGTGTCTGTGTCTGTGTGAGTGTGAGTATGAGTGTGTGTGTGTCTCTTACATTTTCTAAATTAAAAGGAAAGACATTGCATACAGAACCGAGAAATTATAGCTAATGTTGATGACTTCATACAGTGAAAATGGAAAAACAGCTATGAATTGTGTTTCCCAAGATTCAAAACAAACATTCACAAAGTAGCCTACAAGAACGAGTTGAGGAAGCAACAGGAATCTTCGACACGTTCGATTTCAAAAGCGTTAATAATAACCGAAGGAGGCAATGACATAAAATCAAATCGACACACCAGGATATAAACCTTATGTTTATTTTTAGTCGTTTATTTTACGACGCGTTGCCAACATCTATGACAGGGATTCAAAGCTGTGCTCCAATTGTGGCACACGTCACAAGCCGGAACACGTGACTCATCCCTTCCTTTCATCCCCCCAAAAGTCATTAAATATGATAGGGGAGAGCAAATATGTATTCAATGTGCTTGCGGACGTCACAGATACGCAGTCACAGATACGCAATTCATGGTCGGGGGATTGTGGACGGGGAACAAACTCTTTACCCATGCTTCCAACCCTGATCAATGGCAATCTAACGTCTGAATAATATGAAGGTGATAATGTCAGCGAAATGAATCCAGTGTCCAGCGCGAAAATTACCCAGCATTTGCTCTTAATGGGTTGAGGGGAAAACCCCGGAAAAAACCTCAAACAGGTAATTTGTCCCAACCAGGATTTGAATCCGGGCCCGCTTGTTTCGCTGTCAGGAATGCTAACCGTTACTCCACAGCGGTGGACAAACCTCATGTTCCAAAAAGATAACGGAAATAGATGATTCTGAATTTATGTGCTATTCGACGTACTATTCAAGAGGTAACAGTCTCAACAATCTAAGGACTAAGACGCATTGTGTATAGGCTATAATGTCAGTAACAGAGTTTCAAGTGGAAGGAAACTAAATCTAAAAGCAGAGTGGATATCGAAAGCAGTAACAGCAGTAGCAGTGACGAATCTAGTGACAACAGCCAGCTCATGGAAGAGGAAGGAATATCCGGTGTGCAAGAGTTATAACATAATTGAATGATAGAATATTTGAGTCGCCTAGAATCAAACTGCACCAAATTATGAAATATGGGATTAAGATATGTTTCTGTGCAGATTTTTGCAGGGAATGTGATAAACTGCTCGTTTGGAGTCAAACTGGAATCTGTCCATCTTAACTTTAGTAGTAAAATCACTCTTTGTAGTCTAACTGCATTATTTTTCGTCTTTTCTGACAAATCAGATTTTTTGATAAAGTGCAGTTTGATTATAGGCAAAAATAATATCAAAATGACCTGTCATACAAGACTAAATAAAAGCCGAATACTACGTCAGTTGCATCTATGAAAAAGAATTCGGAAAATGGTTTCAGAAAACACTATATTCGAATAAACAGAATTCAGAAAATGTTTGTTTCGGATATTACATACGTTCGAAATCTACATTTCGGAAACTTTCACTCGGAAGAATGACCGGGAATCGTTTCATTAAGTTCTCACTAATAACTGGGGCCTACTTTGCTTCATACGCCTAAGGTTTCGTTACGAAATGCAGAGAAGAAGAAGACTCACATGAATGTATGGCATGCACAAATGTAATGAATGAAATTCACATCTCTTGCCAACGGACACTGCTGTTCTTGCAGGACGATTCGTTATGCATAACGTCATTTGCAAAGACTATTCTCTTACGATGCACCGCTGCCCACCAGGATGTCAATATTAGCGTGCCATAATGCTGAAAGCGCACATTTCCTTGAGTCACCGGTGCATTACTTGAGGCTCAAGTAACAGAATTCTTCGGTAACAAAACCTTGGTCGACCTATACGACTAGTAGGGTCTTTAATTAGTCAGTGATGAAATTATAACGAATGTATCTGCATTGCATAACGAACAAGAGTGCCTTCGACGGACTGCCAAAACGTACCGTCTACCGAAAATACGAACTCAAGAATGAGATTCACGAGGAAGACACGTGATTACTTTATGTTAGATAATTCATTACAATGTAACAATAAACATACAGAATTTTGAGACTTTGCATTAAACGCCAAAATTGAGTAGCCTACATTGTCACACATCTACGCAATTAAAAAGCGCATATAAATTCCACATAAATACACGCCGACATCCACGCGACAATAACATCTATATCAGCGGTGACCAAAACTCGAACTGCAGTGAAGACATGCGACAGACAGCCTATGGAGTAAGGAGACGGAGGAAAGATACTTCGCATGAAAACTACAACCAGTTGTGGTTCCTGTACTAACATCTTGATCAATCCCGCGGATAAAAATCTCAAGCTTTGCTGTATCTATTTTATTTTAGTAGGTTATTTTACGACACTTTATCAACATCTTAGGTTATTTAGCGTCTGAATGAGATGAAGGTGATAATGCCGGTGAAATGAGTCCGGGGTCCAACACCGAAAGTTACCCAGCATTTCCTCATATGGGGTTGAGGAAAACCCCCGGAAAAAACCTCAACCAGGTAACTTGCCCCAACCGGGAATCGAACCCGGGCCACCTGGTTTCGCGGCCAGACGTGCTGTTACTCCACAGGTGTGGACTTTGCTGTATCAGTAATGTCACTGCTGTCATCAAGAGCCACTGAATAATATACGATTTTTCTTGCTTCTTTTTTTAACCTTCCTCTTGAATATAATTAGGAATTTTCTGAAGTCTTCTCTCGATACTTGGTCGAGAAATTCGTAGTGTTTCAAAATTAAAAACTTCTTATGAACAAGCTATTTAAGCTATTTTATCATTATTCTTTTGAGAAATTCTACTCTTATTAAAAGGCTTTAGAGCACGAGATATTTCAAACCCCATTAGGTAGCTGACTTCTTTACATTTATTTATGTCGTCTTTCTCTTCCTGGCTATGATTTAAGACTTATGTCAATTCCTGGCGCTTAACAGTTCGTTGGCATAAAATAATATTGAATCAGTTTTTCTACAATATTATTATTAAATGAATAACTAATAAATGGTTACCCTCATCTGAAGATTAAAAAGATTAAAATTGACATAAAACCTAATAATTTTATACTTATAGGAAGAAAATCTAAAAATATCAATATTCATGCACGTACAGAAGAATTAATAGAATCACATGGGCCTACTTAGCGGTCAATAATAATAATAATAATAATAATAATAATAATAATAATAATAAGAATAAGAATAATAATAATACATTCAGCGTAGCAATTAATGTTTCTATATAGGCCTACTCTTAATTGAACCGTTGAGCAAAGTAAACATATTACATTTTCTCCAACAGAACAATAAAAAAAGTTCTCCTCATTCCTTACGAAACCACCACGAGACATAGTTTGTAGATATATTATTATAATGTACCGAAGTACATATGATATTTCCATGCAGATATTCTGCGTCATCATACTATGAAAGAGTAATGGAAAGGACAAAAATTCTCTCCGGCGCCGGGATTTGAACCCGGGTTTTCAGCTCTACGTGCTGACGCTTTATCCATTAAGCCACACCGGATTCCACCCCGGCGTCGGAAGAATCGTCTCAGTTTTAAGTTCCAACTCTTGGGTTCCCTCTAGTGGCCGCCCTCTGCACTACGTCATAGATATCTATGAACCTAGGACCGAAGTCCACACATGTGCTGAGGTGCACTCGTAATGAGTGACTAGTTAGCCGGGATCCGACGGAATAAGCGCCGTCATATATATTATTATTAAGTACCGAAGTACATATGATATTTCCATGCAGATATTCTGCGTCATCATACTATGAAAGAGTAATGGAACGGACAAAAATTCTCTCCGGCGCCGGGATTTGAACCCGGGTTTTCAGCTCTACGTGCTGACGCTTTATCCACTAAGCCACACCGGATTCCACCCCGGCGTCGGAAGAATCGTCTCAGTTTTAAGTTCCAACTCTTGGGTTCCCTCTAGTGGCCGCCCTCTGCACTACGTCATAGATATCTATGAACCTAGGACCGAAATCCACAAAGAATTTTTCTCCGTTCCACTACTCTTTCATAGTATGATGACGCAGAATATCTGCATGGAAATATCATATGTATTTCGGTACATTATAATAATATATATATGCGTAAATCACTTCGTGATTTAAGACGGCGCTTATTCCGTCGGATCCCGGCCAACTAGTCACTCATTACGAGTGCACCTCAGCACATGTATGGACTTCGGTCCTAGGTTCATAGATATCTATGACGTAGTGCAGAGGGCGGCCACTAGAGGGAACCCAAGAGTTGGAACTTAAAACTGAGACGATTCTTCCGACCCCGGGGTGGCTTAGTGAATAAAGCGTCAGCACGTAGAGCTGAAAACCCGGGTTCAAATCCCGGCGCCGGAGAGAATTTTTCTCCGTTCCATTACTCTTTCATAGTTTGTAGAGCTTGCCTTCAGTACGTGAATGAAACACACAGAAATGTATAGAAAACTCCTCGTACCCGTTTGAATGTCTGTGATTACACGATGTAATCACGACACCCGCTTTGGTCACCGCTGATCTACATGAACGAAATTCTGGAATTGCTCCACGAAATTAGCTATACATGCTTTATGACTCCACATTTGATAATACTAGATTTTAATTTGTATAGTTTTAGTATTTTAATGATTTTACTGACAACACCATACATTTGAGATACCATACAAGGGATCTACTTAGCATGACTAAGCACATTCACATTGTTTTAAAATGAATTCGTTTTTAATTTTGACAGGACAATTAATGTTGATATAGATAACATAGTCATCATGTCATACTTTATTCTAGTCAAGGTAGTTTTAAATGTAAGCTTGTATTGTAATTGATTTTAGATTATACTTATATTTGTACCTGAAGATGCCCCATCAGGGGCGAAAACGTTTGTATCAAGATTAAATAGGATGTAACACATCAATATATTTTTTCTCATATGTTTTTATTTCATATGTAATGCAATGCTTAAGCCATATTGACTGAATAATAATTAATCATATTTTGATATTTGTTATTATACTCTTAAGGCTGGTTCACAATAAACCTGGAACAGAAACGACGACAACGAGAACGAGAACAGAAATATTGTTAAAATAAGTGTATTTAAATGTGAGCATTCACAATTAACTACTGTGAATGCTCACACTTAAATACATTTATTTTAACATTATTTCCGTTCTCGTTCTCGTTGTCGTGTCCGATCCCGTTTTATTGTGAACCAGCCTTTATACACACAGATACATAAATAAACAGATGTAAACACACAGTACAAGAGCGTGCGGGAAGACTGCTGAACTGCAGCGTGAAATGTTGATTCGCAAGTTGCTCTTCGTACCAAACGAAGCTAGTATGATCGATCGATATACACCTAACTAGTATTCAAAGTAACCAAACGCAGGGCCATATTTATCACAAAAGTTCGAAAACATAATTGTGAACGAGTAAAAAAAAGTGACAAGAAATTTAAAATTCCTATGGACTGCACGAAATATCTTCATTCTTAGCAAGTAATTTTTAGGTTTTGTAAAGATGGATTTAATAATTGAATCGGTCGGAGCTAAAAGGAATTAAGTCAAAATATGCAGTTTTGGTTTATGCAACAATTTGAACAAGAGATGTCATGCGCATCGAACGGTGGAAGAAGGAACTAAGACTTTTAAATATTCTTTTGTCTTCTATAACATAAAAATATAATATTTGTGTTATTAGTGGGATGTTTTTGCTTCTCCTGAAAAGTTGTGAAAAGTGACTTAATTGCTTTTAGCTCCGACTGATTCAATTATATAAATATTACCACAGGCAAGATGAGTACACTCTATCCGATATAATCCCATAATGGAACGCGACGGATCGTGTGGAGAACCACGAGACACGTCAGAGTTTGCATATAGACACACACACCACACAATATAAACGAAAAAGTAAGATAACCACCCAAAGGAAAAGATTAACTTTCGTTCACTGGTTTGAACATAAAAACGTCAAAATTAAAAAAAAAAAAATCATTAGTATATATTGCACATCTTAAATAGATACAGTGAAGTCACTTCTTTGTTCATAAATGGGGGTAAAATTATTAGCCAATCAAAGGTCATTAAATATATTTGTACGTACTGTGTACTACGTTATTGGTCTTATGTGCCCGCCCCAATCTCGGCGATGCAACCACTCCCGAGCAATGAACCAGTGACTCGTAGACAGAGAAAGGGGGTAAGCAACAGGGTGAGTACGAACATTATTTACTGTTTTAATACTACGTATTACAGAGAATAATGTACTTGTCCTTTAGCGTTGGAGGGACCACGCAGCAGATTTCCTACACGTTTCAACTTCATTTTTTGTCTGAGTAAATGTATTATTATTGAAATGGTATCAGTCTAAATGACTTCAAAATATTTTTGTCGTTAATGTTAAAACAATTATTTTATTTAGATGCGTTACCACTGTAATTATTTACTCTTATATTTGTATGTGTTATTAAAAAATCTTCTCTTTATATTTGTATGTGTATATATTTAGATGCTAAAATAATTCTTATTTAAGTTTGCATCATCATGCGTAAGTGAAAATGAATTTCTTTCTTTTTTTTTCCATTAGTCAAAACAAAATCAGTGGTTCAATGAACTTGTAACCATTTATATGCTTAAGTACTCTTTGTTCCTTGTGGCAGCTCACGAATGGTGAGAAGATTTCTAAATTCCATTTATGTCAATGTCGAGCATGAGCAAAGCGGTCGTCGTATCAAAAACGTATTGAGTGGTGTTTCTGTGTAGTGGGAGGAGTCAGCTAGCTTTTCAAATTAGAAGTTTCCATAACAGAAGATTCCAACGGAGGGACTCCACTGTATATGTATTTTGCTCTCCACAAATTCATATACAATAGCTACGAGTATATTTACATAGTAACAATCATACATTTGAAAAGTTAAAACAATTAGTTACAATCGATTTCAATTGCGATTCCATTTTGGGTCATATTTCGGAAACGATTGGTTTTCGGACCTATTTTCTTTCTTTCATTGTCCTCTAGTCACCCCTGCAGTTTTTTTTTTATCTATAGGCTAATACGAGGGTTCCCAACCAGTGTGTCGCGCAGCTCCATGGAATGTATCGCGAAATTTTGGAATTCAAAAATAAATTTTATGCGATCCAGAAAGTCTCTTTACAACGCACTTTTATTTGCAATGAAGTGCTTGTACATTTTATTGTTTGACACACTTTACCAATGAAACGTGAACATCTGCAAGAATGTTCAGTTCAGTTTTTCAACCATAAGGCCACGTACAAAGTCTGTGCAACTTACCAAGCGCAGACTACACATTAATTTAAATAAGCGAGTTTTCAAAAACGATAATAATTTTTTTTATCTGACATCCACATAGATATACCTTTGTTTTTTTTTCCTAATGCCACTCAAATTGCTGCTTGTTCTTTTACAATTTTCGATTGCGTGTTAACATCAACCTATCTACAACACTGAATGTCCGAAACTACGTAGAAGTTGTTATCAGTGTCTTTTTTTCTGGTGGACAGCGCTGGAACGGCGTTTCGGCACCTTTCTGTTGCATTTTTCATCATGGAACCGAAATATGTGTGAATAACTATGTTTTAAATATATTTTTTCTTTGAATTCCGCTTAGATCTTGAAAGTCTTAGTTGGACGAAAAGGAGCTTAAAAACGACAAAATTCTCTTGCAGTGAACAGTAATCATCTCCCCGTCCGCTATAAAATATTCTACACAGAGTTCTACCACTTTTTTTTCCAGAAAAAAGTACTGGTTATTATTATTATTATTATTATTATTATTATTATTATTATTATTATTATTATTATTATTATTATTAAAATCAAATAAGTGTCGCGATATCGTGGGCGTCCAGTAAAGTGTGTCGTCAGTTAAAAAAGGTTGGGAACCACTGGGCTAATAAATAATTGTGAAACATACTGTACCGTATATATATAAATATAAAATAAAATATACTGCCCTGTCAGAGAAAGCATACACTGTATTTTAGTGCTTTAATTCGAGTATAAACGCTTCATTCAATCACTGAGATTTCCTAAAATCCCTTACCAATTTTTTTACACGATATTACTCTAATGGCTTTGATTGCTAATGCTATTGTAAAAATTTATTACTCCACTGATTCACAGAATAATAATTTTCGTCGTATAGTTTGTGCTTAAAACAATCAGTACCTTCAAAGCAACATTTAAAAATTCCGCATAAGTTGAAAATTAAAAATACAAATTCTGGTATTTCTACGTGTGGAGAAAAAAATTTACACAGACAATTTTTAAATTAAAATACAATGTATTGACGTTTTCATGCGATCATACTGTGATTCTTAAATTAGGTTCCGAGGCCATAATTCCAAACTTAATGCGTATATTTCATGTTTCCATAAACAATGCAGCTATTCCATGTGACTGGAAATCAGCTATAGTGGTACCCATACATAAATGTGGAAATAAATTAGATGTCGGAAACTACAGACCGATTAGCCTTACATCTGTCGTATGTAAAGTCATGGAGCATTTGATATCGGATTATATTCGTCATGTTCTAAATGCGAAAGACTGGTTTTACAACCGCCAGCATGGTTTTAGGGAAGGCTTCTCATGTGATAGTCAAATTACGTCGCTGGTTCAGGATCTAGCTGAAGAGGTAGATAGAGGCGGAAGAATCGATGCAGTTGTGATTGATTTTTCGAAAGCATTTGATTTGGTGCCACATGACATATTAACAGATAAGTTAAGTATGCTAGGAATAGATAAAAGAGTGGTGCTATGGATCCAAGAATTCTTAAAAGATAGAATCCAGAGAGAGTAGGTCATGAAATATCGGAAATTGGAAATATAAGTTCAGGGGTGCCACAGGGCAGCGTTCTGGGTCCATTACTCTTTATAATATACGTAAATGACCTATGCCAGAATATTACATCAAATGTGAGGCTATTTGCAGATGACTGCATTATCTATAGAAAGATTAGAAATAATTCAGATGTAGATGCTATTCAAACAGACTTGAATAAAATTTATAACTGGGCGTTAATACATAGGATGAAAGTAAATGGTTCT
Source organism: Periplaneta americana (assembly GCF_040183065.1). Classification (NCBI taxonomy): domain Eukaryota; kingdom Metazoa; phylum Arthropoda; class Insecta; order Blattodea; family Blattidae; genus Periplaneta; species Periplaneta americana. The sequence continues at coordinate 70,474,710 of NC_091130.1, read as the reverse complement.
AAAAGTAAATCTATAACATTTTGTAAAACCCGAGAGGAAACTAGTCTTAATTACGAATTCAGTGGTGTTGTAATTCCGCAAGTACAATGTTGTAAATACCTAGGAGTGTATTTAAACTCCAAACTTTCTTGGGGAGAGCATGTTGATAATGTTACGGGTAAAGCATGGAGGGCACTTCACTTTATTATGAGAATCTTGAGAAAGGCTAGCCCCAAATCGAGGGAAATAGCATATCTAACGTTAGTGCAACCGTTAATGGAATACGGAACTACATGTTGGGATCCCTATAGAATATATCAGATTAATTCCTTAGAAAGAATCCAGTATAGGGCAGCTAAATTTGTTAAAGGTAAAAGAGAAGATGGAAACGATACGATAAAAGAACTTAAATGGGAAACTTTGGAAAACAGACGTAGGAAAACTAGAATAACATCATTGTATAGAGCACATCTAGGTCAGAAAGCATGGGTAGACATAACGGCTCGGTTAGAAAAGCCAACGTACTATGGTAGGAACGATCATGATTTTAAAATCAAATGTAGGAAACAGAAAACGGATGTAGGTAAATTCTCATTTTTAAATAGAACTATAAATGATTGGAATGACCTACCTGCAGCGGTCTTTGAGGGCTGTCCTTCCTTAAGGAGAATCAATAATAATTTAAAAAGTTGTGTATAAAGTGCAAATTAAAATTAAGGCGACATTTAACATTTAATTTTTTTAAGGTGACATGTATTTATTTAGCCTGACGAGTTACTTCCTTGGTTTGAATTGTAAATTATTTAAAAATAGCGTGTAATAGGGTCTTAGACTAGAAATGTTTAGTTTAAATGTAGTTCTGTTTATAAGTACAGTATGCATAAGGGTGTAATTATTTGACTTATTTGAACTGTTGTATCAGTGAAGCGAGGTGAGTCAGTGAAGTTATGGTTTTACAGTGCAGTGAATAGTTCCGATCAGTGATAATTTATAGCATCAATGAAATGTGTTCTATAGTGTCAGTGAAATGTGTGCTAAAGTGTCAGTGAAATGCGTCATAGTGCCACTACAGTGAGTGAGATGAGAGTAAAGTGAAAGACTATTGAAACTTATGTAGGGCCTATACATGATAATGTAGGTTGAAATGTTTTTATTATTATTGTGTTAAATTATATTGTGTATTCTTATTGTAATGTGTATAAAATTGTAGGCCTATTGTGTATTGTATAATTGTATTGTGTATTGTAAATTTATTGTGTATTGCTTATCATTTCTTTATTGTGTATTGTTTATATTGTGTATACCACTGCCACCGGGTGCATGCCCACTTGCAGTGTAAATAAATACATACATACATATCGTTAGAGATCGAACAAATTATCCATTTTCTACATTCACTACATGAAATGAAAACCGCTTTCGTAAAAAAATAAAATCACTTCGTGTAGATGAATAACTCTCGTGGTTGTACTGGCTACGGTACAGTGTTACTCAAAATTACAAAATGACACATGTTGGGGATATATCTTTTGTCTTTGGTACCAGACTACTTCTTTAGTTGTTATTTTTATAATTACTTATCATAAGAACAAATTTGCGTTAAGCCGTTTTTCTCCTGAATGTAGAATATGCAGTATGTGCAGATTTTTATAATTAATTTGCATTTTTGTATATTCTGAAGTGATCGACAGGTGTGGGAAGCCCAAGTGTTATTTAAATATTTAGTTGAATGCGGGGGAAAATGGTAAAAAAAAAAAAACGAAGACAGAAATATATACAGTATATTGTGTATGTGGTCTTTTCGACGTATACCCAGATTTCTTTTGTTTCATTGGACAATGAACATCCATTACTGAATAGAACTTTGCTATACATCACTTGCAGTTTCAATTTGCTCGATTCTAAAGGGATGTGTCTGTAATACATGCAGTATAGAATAATAAAGCTTTGAAATATATATCGATTTATTTTTGGTACTTGCATATTGGGAAATAAAAATTGTTTTAATTCGACCATTACGAATCCACATTACTCGCAAGTAGCTAGATTACCTGGTGATAGAGTTAATCAATAAAAAAACAAGGTGATGTACTGGTTACAAAACTAGCAATTCGGTCCAAACTTCAAGGGTTCAAATCTGGCCGAGGGCGATAGAAATTATTAAATGGCAATAAAATCCTCTTTGGTAGGCGCCGGTTTACGACTGCGAATCCCAGTTCAAATCTCGGCGATGGCAGAGTTGTATTTCTGGTATAAAAAGCCAAGATTGTGAGGGTTTTAACAATGAACTACTTATTTCTCTTCGTTATGTGGGAGGAGTAATTTGGGATTTGAATGTCACATAAAAATGCAAGCCTCTTTCTTGCGCTCCTTGTAATCCTTGTTTTCCCATTGTTCTCCTAGACTTTCCTGCCTCCCCGTTTCCTAATTTTTCCCTTGTTCTCTTTGTCTTTCTCTTGCTTATATATTATTTTAATGTACCCGGGTTCAAATCCCGGCGCCGGAGAGAATTTTTCTCCGTTCCATTACTCTTTCATCGTATTTCTCTTGCTTTCTCTGTCTTCTCCTTGTTCTCCTTTTCTCCGCCTTGTTCTTATCTTCACTTTGTTCCCATATTCGACTTGTTTCCTTGCCTTCCCTATGTTCGCTTTTTATTTATTCTGTACTGCTTGCCTTCCCTATGTTCGCTTTTTATTTATTCTGTACTGCTTGCCTTCCCCATGGCTTTATATTTCTCTTATTCTCCTTATCTTCCCATATTCACCTTGCATTCACTTTCTTCGCCTATTCCCCTTGTTCTCCTTCTATTCGCTGTTTCCTTGCCTTCCCCTAGTTATCCTTGTTTGCTCTTTGTTCTCCTTTCTTTTCCCTTGTTCTTCTTGTATTCCCGTTGTTCTCTTTGCCTTCCTCTTGTTCTCCTAGTACCGGTGTTCGCTTTGTGTGATCGCACTCACACACCGTAGTTTTACTTAACTGTATGCAACGTGGTAAAGCTATACATCAACTTTTCTCGAGGTTCTCCTTTTTTTTTCCTTCCACATTCTACCAGCACCTTCCACAATTTCCTTTTCTTTGTCATATCCATTTGGAAAAAAAAAAAAAAAAAAGATACATCTAAATTTGTTTGTTCCCCTCGTATCTGCCTTTCTCCGTAGTAAGTGTTACGCTTGGTTTGTCAAAGATATAGGTATGCTATGGCCAAACGGATCACTAGTAGAACTCGGTTCGAGTCTTGGAAATTAATGTCCCTACGAGTTGACATGTTTACCGTACTCAATGCTATATGCTTAGGCCTAGTAGCGCCTCGAACTTTATGCGAATTTTTGCAAAACTGTTAAATTAATCTATTTAAACCGTATAATATATAAAATAGGTATCTTTAATTTTTTAATTATAAATACTTTTTTCTGCGCAATACAAAACAGGAAAGTTTACCTTTTTTATTCAGATGCACAGTAAAGGATTTCATGAAAGTATCCTCTGAATAAAGTTCAAGAAAATAACAAAAACAAAAAAATATTATTATTAACATGATTAATAACATTCCCCACCCCAAAAAAACGCGCTAATGTGTACGAGAAGGTATCTGTACAGCTTAGGACAGAAAAACTTGCCGATCAAACATATTCCATCTTCTAATCGGAATACTTAGGCTAGACAATCATGATTTATACTAGTAATTTTCTTCTTATCTTACTGGTATAACCTATCTATAACGAGAAGTGGTTTCACATAATAAATAATAATATGTACTCGTGACAGCAATTACATACCTGTTCTCATGGCACAAGTGGTTAAAATACCAATGAAAGACCGACGCGATAGTCAACATAAAACAAACGCTTGAAGTGTTCGAGTCTCAGAATCTGTTTTCTTTTAATTTTTTTTATTAAAAAATCGGAAATAGGATCCTGTTTCATTAGTTTTTAATATAGCGTGAAAATCAACATTAATATTAGCTGTGTACTTGTAAAGTATTGTACTGTACCACTCCACTTTTCTTATAAACGTATGGTGTCTACTCTTTCCAATAAATCAACAGATCGCAGTATTAAATCGTCTGCTGTAGGAGACGAAATACGAAGGAATTAGGACAAAATGTCATGTTTTTGCAAGTTACAGTACGTTAATGGTATTATTATTATTATTATTATTATTATTATTATTATTATTATTATTATTTCAGAAATAAATTACTCAGGGTGTCCACTTCAATTTGCAAAAAAAAAAATAAAATAAAATAAAAAATAAAAATTAACTTCCTTTTCCCTAACTTCCCCTGAACAAAATTTTAGATTTCCCTGGTCAACCAGTGACTGAATGAAGAATGTTAAGCCCTCTGCTCTGGATGATTTGTTTTCCAAAAAAATAAAAATAAACAAATAAAGGAAACCCAGCCACCACCATCCCCACAGCTCTCTCCATTTCCTGACTTTCATTTTTCTCTTTTAGTTTTGTATTTATATTTCTTGTACAAACTTCGTGAAAGTTACAAAACAATTTTTTAACGAAAAACTAACACAGAAAATGTTGAATGGCTGTCAGGTAACTCTTTTTTCAGGAAAGTGTTAAAACATGACAGAAAACAAGTGACACTGTCACCCCAGAAGTTTTGATTCAGACTTTAGATGTAGCTATTACTAAGAAAATTAGAATGTGTGTCGGTTAACTTTCCCAGACAAAGGGAAAGTTGCCTCATCAGAAAAAAACAACATGACTCGAAAAAGTTTAGTTTTCGTTAATCCGCTCTGTGATCTCAACTGCAAATTCTTGTCACCAAGGTTTGTCGGTTGGCTTGATTTCTTGAACATTTTATATTGCGTTATTTTCGAGTCGACAGATAACAATTACCAGTTCAATCGAAATTAATGACGAAAATATATGATAATATCAAATAGTTTAATTTTCAGTCTATCACTTATCAAGGTATTGAGGCAGAAATGAATTCTGTTAAATCAGTTACAATATGTTAAATTATGCATCACGAATATTTTCGACTTTTCAAGTAAGTCATCTTCAAGTGATGTGAATTGCTGACAAATACAATTGAACATAGATGAAAAGATACAATGATTAAAACATATGTAAAATTTAACCTTGCTTGCTCATTTTTAAAAATGGTTATAAATCATGGCTTCAAACATAGTATTGAATTAAAACATTCAGATAAAAACAATCAAATGAATATGACTGCAATTAAAGGAAGTATATTTAAGTGGCAAACAGTGTGCCAGTGTTGAAGAATTAAAATTGTTTAAAATTATTTAAAACTGAAGGCTTGAGGCTTGTTCAACATGATGGAATTCTGTAAGAAGTAGGTGTAAGATTATATTCTCAATCTCTCGCTGTAATGAGTGGCATTAATACCTGAAAAAATTAATCAAAAAGGGGATGTTTTAATTACTTAGATGGAATTAAGTGTTAAAGCATTTTAATTCAACACTGGCACACTGTTTGCCACTTAAATATACTTCCCTTAATTGCAGTCATATTCATTTGATTGTTTTTATCTGAATGTTTTAATTCAATACTATGTTTGAAGCCATGATTTATAACCATTTTTAAAAATGAGCAAGCAAGGTTAAATTTTACATGTGTTTTATATGTGTGTTTTTATCATTGTATCTTTTCATCTATGTTCAATTGTATTTGTCAGCAAATCACATCACATGAAGATGACTTACTTGAAAAGTCGAAAATATTCGTGATGCATAATTTAACATATTGTAATTGATGTAACAGAATTCATTTCTGCCTCAATACGTTGATAAGTGATAGACTGAAAATTAAACAAACTATTTGATATAATTTACGAACTTATCTGAATTCTTAATATGACTTTTACATTTTTTGAAAATATATGAGTTGCATTTGCTCAATAAAATGAATAAAACTTTTCCTGCTCCTTTGATCTTCCTTTAACAGACAATCAAAACAAGATGAGATCGAGAGGGCCAGCCTGTATATCTATTCAAACCGTACAATGTTCAAATTAAGTCAAATATCTTACCTTACTTACAGTGTTTGGTGTGTATTCAATCCAAACAATGAAACGGCATCTTATTTGTGTGCGTACTGAATAATTTCATTGCTGTATTTCGAGTAAGTGTTAAAGAAAATACACTATAAACTTAAATAGTAATATCATCTGCAACATGATAAAGAAAGTAAATTGTCATGAAACGCGTAAAAAGTATGACACAAGTACATGTCATTTTTGTGACACTGCCTTTATGCTCTGAAAGTGATAAATTGGGAGAAACAGATGCATCATGCTTCATTGCACACATCTGAAATGTGTAGTGGCTAGATGCGGTTTCTATCTCGCTTATATGTAGATTATCTTTACAAAAACTGATAAAATATTAAGATATGCTTAATATTAAGAAATAAACTACGTGACTACTGAAGACCATAATATTTTCTACACAGCGCATTCTTCTCAAAGATTATACACTACATACTGTCTACATAGATTATAAATTATTAAGCACATTTATCCGCACGCCAACTTCGTTTACGCCTGTACTCACAGCTTTGGTTATGAACAGCTGCATTTATTTTTACATAGCACTCCTGCGTTACTATTTAGTAATGTAATAAAAATAGTTTCCGCCTTTCTATCAACACTCATAAAGCAATCGATAAAGTAAACCAAGATGATATTGTTGACGAGACCTGTCAGTACAGTATGGATTAGCGGTGGAGAGTGGAAAAAGCCTACACCTACTTAGGCCACTGGTATGGGACCATTATGTTACATACAAATTTATACGTGGGCGAAAAATAACCGACATGTTTTGGCTGGAACCCTCTTAATAGGAACACTATTCTTTCACATGCAGTAAATCTATATCACAGACCTGCAAGCCTTCCAGAAGGAAGCCAGGCTTAGAATTCTTTACCCCTTTAAAATCAAACAACCAATGCCGGGTTTACATCCGTACAGTATAAATATTTGCGATACAAGTGTTAAAAATTGCATTTTATTTTGTGAGCAGAACTTCTTGCGAAATGTGGCCACAGGGCGCAATCTTGCGAATATATATATATATATATATATATATATATATATATATATATATATATATATATATGTATATATATATATATATAATTTTAATATACATGTCGTATATTATTTTTTTCAACAACCGTTCGTCCGTGCTCATAAAGAGACAATCCCCCCCCCCAACTTCTCCTCTGCTGTGCTCCCCCTCTTTGTAATAGTGAAACTTTAACACATTAAAAGTAAGCGGTGCTATAGCTCAATGGTAGAGCGAGAGGTCCCCGGCTCAAACTCGAATGTCTCCTAATTCTTTTAGAATTACATTTAATTTTTAATTATTGTTTCATTAGTTAACGACAAAATAGTTGAAGCAAATTATTTAATTTGTGTACGTTTCTTAACCAAAAGCAGTCATAAGTAGGTCTGACAATGTTTAAACTGTTTTATTGATCCGGTGCGATTCTTATAGTGAGACATCTGGCGGAAAACAATTGACAATAGATGCTAACAGATAAAAGTCAGAGCTGTTCCTGATGATTGCTGCGGCGTTCACAATGCACTTAATTAATTCTTCACGTGTTTTTGCCTTAATCTGGTACACAAGATCCTTCATCAACCCCCATAAGCAATAATCAAGAAGTCTCAAATCTGGGGACCTGGCTGGTCAGGGATAAGAACCTATGCGACCAATCCAATGATGTGGAAAATACTAATTTAAATGATCTCTCACAGCGAGGGTGAAATGAGCAAGTGCCCCATCAGGTTGGATGTGCATACGAAGTTTCGTTGCAAGAGAAACATCTAGTAATTGTGGCAATCCGTTTCGTAGAAAGTGTAGGTAGGCCTACATGTCACCATTTAAGTTTCCGGGTAAAATGAATGGTCCTATCAGCTGATCATACAGAACACCACACTATACATTTACACTAAATCGATGTTTAAAAATTGGTTTTCTCAGTGGCTTTAGGGTTAATAACTTCCATTCATATAAATTACAAGTTGTTAATGCCATCCCGTATGAATTGTAACTTATAGAGAACATAATACAGCGATTCCGTTTCCGTTTCACCAGGTGCAGAACTCGACACGATGAGCATAATCTAGTGGATTTAAATGTTGCACTTCTTGAAGATGATAAGGACACAGTTCATTCATATGGAGTGTCCTCCACACTTTTGACTGATAAGGAAGGCTCACCAAGTGATAATGGATTTTTACAACGACTTTTCCCCCATACGTTCCATCTGAAATAAGAAATCTCCCTATACATTTCTACATCCGGAGAAGGCCTAGCTTTCGAGATACGATTTTTCAAAATAATCGCTTGACGTTCATGTCTCACATCTCTACTGCCATCGTTAAGAAGAAAATTTAGGCCTACTATAAGGCCCCAAATGTTCATACTAGGGAGGATCGGAAAGTAACGCACAGCAATTTCTTTACGGTATACTAATTTGGTTAGGACGTTCAAAGTTGGCAGATAATTAGTTTGAATCTTGAGCTACAGACAGCAGTGGCTCTATTAGGTGTCACCCTGGCGGAATGAGCAGTTAACTACTGAGTAAAGATGGAACGTGTGCTAGCATCGTCTACTATGAAGAGCAGCGAGCTGCAGTTCGTTTTTTTTTTTTTTTTTTTTTTTTTTTTGCAAAACAAAAAAAAATCCAAGTGAAATCCAGAGGGAAATGTTGGAGGTGTATGGTGGTGCTGATTGTCTGGACCGTAGCAACATCTCTAGGTGGTGCAGGATCTTCGAAGAGGATCGAGTAAATCTTACCGACGAAACACGTTCCGGTAAACCAGTGACCGCTGCAACACCACCCAATGTCAGAGGCACTGAAGCGGCAGTCACCCACCCTACAGTCCAGACCTCGCACAGTCTATGAGTGTCACCTCTTCGGACCAATGAAAAAATTCCTGGCAGGCCAACGCTTTGGTTCGGATGAAGAAGTGAAATCAAGTCGTACGCAGGTGGTTATACGCCCAGAAAACGGAGTCTTATGAACCAGGTGTACTGAATCTGGTGTCACGATGAGGGAAATGTGTCGAGAGACTTGGTTCCTGTGTTGAAAAATAGGTAAAACCTGAGCTTTTTTTCTGCATTATTTCGTTTTGCTTACCTACTAAATACATTGCTACAAAAAATGTTTGTGCATTACTTTCGATCCTCTCTCGTACATCGCCCTAAGAATCGGGAAAGCATAAAACTCACCTATTCAAGTGGTTTCAAGAAGTATACTTTCCATCTATCAGTGATCATAGCACTATTAGACTCGTGGAACAGTTACCGAGGTAGGCTATTGAAAGAATAACTCCAGAAGGTAAAACGGTGGAAGTGTTAACAATTTCAAAGCACACACTTCCGATTGTTCAGCCTCCTGACGTTTCTGGGTTTAGACCTTGGAAAAATTTCATTTGGAAATTCTCTGATAGTGTTTTGTTACTTGGCACGAATATTATATTGCAACTTTGAGATAATGTGATAAAATTGCAGTCCTTCACACAAAATCAGTTTTCATCTCCTATGTAAATAACCTATGTTTAAATATGGCTGGTATAAAGCCGGGTACCTCGACAACAAATCTGATAAATTCATCACGCCTGTACAATTCTGTTTTCACGTTGATGTGCAGAACTGCTCTAAATCTGACTGTGAGAAATGCTCGTGGTGCAAAGTTCCACTGTGTTTTGAGCATTTTTACAATGATTTCCACTACTGTGATCAATACTGTGAATAATTTCAGATATGCTTACATTTCTTTATCATTTTTTCATAGACTATTCCAGGGGTTCCCAACCGGTGTGTCTCAGAATTTTGGATCTAAAAATAAATTTTATGTCATCCAGAAAGTATCTTTACAACGCAATTTTTTATTTACAATGAAGTCTTTGATATGGTACATTTTATTTTGACACAGACTTTACCAATGAAACGTGAACACCTGCAACAATGCTCAGTTTAATTTTTCTGCCTGGCGATAATTCCAATGAAAGTGAATACCTGAAACAATGCTTTGTAATTCGTTTACTCTTTCTACTTAGTAAAAAAAAATTGAGTTTAGAATCGTCAGAACATGTTGGTTAGTTTCAGTATAATAAGTGTGATAGCGCGACTATTTTATAAAAAGTGCTTTATTATTTAGATTTCATCATGGTTAAATTTTTAATTAGAAAATTACAATCGGAATCAAGTTCTGAGTTAGATGACAGCAATGCTAATTGAAATAATGTGAGCGAAAATTCCCTTCAGGATTAACAAAAACGTAGTGAGTTTCGTAAATATAGTGATGAATACTTGTAATATGGTTTTACGTAGCGTGGAGATGGAATATAAAGAAAATCCCGAGTGTCTTATATGCGGAAATGTTTAGTCAAATCAGTCGATGGTGCCGAATAAACTAAAAAGGTATTTAGAACTGCAATACTTGCATTTTTATATTGAAAATGGTGAAATCTAAAAGAAGGAACAGACTGCTGCATCTCGAAGATGATTTACGTGTTGGCCTGTCAATCATAAGGCCACGTATAGTGAAACTTTGTGCAACTTACCAGGCGCAGATTTCACATTGATTTAAATAGGGGAGTTTTCAAAACTGATAATAAAAATCTTTTATCGGACATCCAGCATAGATACGTTGGGATTTTTGACACACAGCTATTGTGCCTTCATTTTTTTCTAATGCCACTCAAGTTACTGCTTTTTTTTTCGATTCCGTGTTAACATCGACCTATCTACAACACTGGATGTCCGACACTACATAGAAATTATCAGCGCTTTTTTTTTCTGGCGGAACGTTCTGGAACGGCTTAGACCTTGAAAGTCTTAGTTGGACGAAAAGGAGGTTAAAAACGACAAAATTCCCGTGCAATGAACAGTAATCTCCCCGTTCTCTATAAAATATCCTACACATAGTTCCACCACATTTTTCTCTAGAAAATAGCACTGATTTTTATTATATAGCCTATTATTATTATTATTATTATTATTATTATTATTATTATTATTATTAAAAACAAATAATTATGTCGCGATATCGTGGGCGTTCAGTAAAGTGTGTCGTCAGTCAAAAAAAGTTGGAAACCAGTGGACTATTCTATAGTCAATTTCATTATTATTATCTTTCTCATCTCATTTTCATAACTTATATTATTTAAGGAGATTTTGACAGTACAGTATGCAGCTAGATGAGATTTATTGCCTGATATGTCTAGCACATAGCACTGTTTGCATCAGCTTTTATAGCTTTGGATTGAAAAAAAAATCATATCTCGAAAACTAGGCTTTCCCCGGATGTAGAAATTTATTTCAAATGGAACGTATGGGGGAACAACCAATGTAAAAATCCATTATCACTCGATGAACCTTCCTTGTGAGTAACATCGAATCAGGCGGAATCAGGGGTGTGTATTAGCGTCAAGGTAACTGTCTTCGTATGATGTTACATGAAACATGTGCGGTCAATCTGTTAATTATTTCTTTTCTTTCGGCTTTCCAACGTTTCTTATAGTCGCGTTTGTTACTGGATAGTGTTTTTGAGTCATTTGCTCATCTTATAGTTCCTATATTATTTCTTAATGCGTAAGTTATCTCCAGTACTTCAGATTAATTTTTGTTTTCTTCAATTCGGAATAACTGTCCGAAGGCAGGTCTGAACCTTAAAAGTGATACCAACAAGACACCACTTATGAGGCAACTAGGCCAGGAGATACTGGAGTAGGGTGGCCAGTTTCTTTCCCCTTCCATTGCATACATCGCCAATTAGCTACATGTTACATAATCAGACTTCAGATGCCTACAAACAATTGTTCTTCCTCTGATACATATCTTGGAATAACGGACATAATAAAAAAAAAAGTACCTTTGAACCAGTGGTCGTCAGCACTCGCTGAAATATGCAATGGGTACGCGGTGCTGTCCCGTGTACACTGTCGTGCAACAGGGAGAGATAAGGTTGGTTCACAATAAACCCGGAATGGAAACGACAGCGAGAACGAGAACGGAAATATTGTTAAAATAAATGTATTTAAATGTAAGCATTCACAACAGTTAGTTGTGAATGCTCACAGTTAAATACATTTATTTTAACAATATTTCCGTTCTCGTTCTTGTTGTCGTTTCTGTTCCAGGTTTATTGTGAACCAGCCTATAGAGAGCATACCCGCTAGCAGCTACGGCTAGTGCACTGCGTTTTCCGCGGGTAAGAGAGACAAGCCCCAGCGTGCTCTGTGCTGACGACCCCTACTTTAAACAATGGACAGCGTAGAATTTTAACACAATATATATATTAATTAATTTAAAGATATTTTGAGTATGTCACTATTAGCGACACTACCATGAGAACATCACAACCTGGGTAGACCAAGAAAAACGTAGATTCCGACTATGACAAACCATATGGCGCACGACAGTGGTATTCAATCTCTGGTAGGCCTACGCATGCTCCCAGAGGAACGCGGGATTGTCTCAAGGGGTACGAATCCCACTGACTAGATGTATAAAAATGCTGTCATATACAGTGACTGCACAAAGTGTTCGTACATCTACAAAACGTGAGTAAAAATAGTTTCTGAGGACAAATGAAACGTCTGAAATGTTTACAAATAACAATATTGTGACTGAAAATTCTTTATATTTTATTGAGTGTAGCAAAAAAGTAAAAAATCTGATAATTTCTATAATATATTTAACAAAAATTAAATCACTTCTATTTTCATACACACAAGAAGTTATCGTACACCTGCTATCAGGAATTCTTTATAAACCAATACTGGATTTCAGTACCTTGTAGAATTGACCTTTGCAGCAGTTATTGCCTCCAGTCTTTGTGGCATTGATTCTACTAATTTTTGTGTAATTGTGGAATCAATGAAGTTCCATTCTTTTTCAAGAGCTTGCTTAAGACTTTCTTTATTTGAGAAATAATGCTATCTTATGTTTTTGTCTAGAATAGCCCAAAGATGCTCGATGACGTTAGTGTCAGGTGGCTGAAGGAGGTGTGTGAGTTGTTTGGAGTACTGTAGAGCAGCCACAATTGTGTGTTTTCCGCAATATGTTTGGAGTCATTATCTTGCTGGAAAACAAAAGTGCTTTGAAGACCAAACTTTTCAGCACTAGCATGGAGATTCTGCTTTAAAATGTTGACATACCTTTTGCGGTCCATCACACTATCGATAAAATGCAGTCTACCCATGCCCGAGGTACTCATACTCCCCAAACAAGCTTCTATGTTTTACTGTAGGCACAAGATGTTAAGCATCTATCTCTGTATTCTTTTGTCGCCACACCAGACTTCTCCCATCCGAACCAAAAACATTAAATTTGCTTTCGTCCGAAATAATTACTTTTTTCCAATACTCCATTCCTTTATCTCGGTATTTTTTCGCGAAATTAATCATTTGTGCAATTTTTCTTACTCATTCGACACTTTTTCCGGGCTATGCGACCATGATAACCATGGCTGTGCTGGCTGAAACTTTCATACCTCGTCTTTCCAAATCTGTGACAACCTTTACTGCAGCAATCTTTGGATCTTTTTTAATTCCCCTAATAATCACGCACTCATCATGTTCAGTTAGAACTTCAGGTCGCCCAGTTCTTGGCTTGTTTTTCACAGTCTTTGATGCGGAGAGCCTATCATAAATTGGCTGGATGGTAGGCCGAGGTCTCTCAACAAGTTCTGATATTTCATGTAACGATTTGCTCTGGTTATGCAGTTTAATAACTTTTCTTGTCTCCTCACTTTTTATTTACGGTTGCTGCCCATTTTGACGTTTCAGCTCTTCATCCACTGATGACGGGAGTTCTCTCCCTGTCACTGCTGCACACACAGAGGCACACAAACGAGTACTGGCAACACCAGCCCCTCCAGCTCTTCTTTTAGTAGGATTACTTCAGGTGTACGATCACTTGTTGTGCCGATTTATGTATCATTATTGAGCTTTATTTCATTTTCCAAATATTGTACTACTTTTGTTGTTTTTATAGATAGCACATTTGTGAGCGTCAGAACTCACTATTCTTAATTAGTCCATTGTTGTATTCTGGGATCCTGCGATTCTCCTTAAAGTGTATTATAATCTGAATTTTCTATGAGTACGAACACTTTTTGCATTCACTGTACATCTTATTATACTTATTGATAATTATTGCAGTTTATATATTTTCTTTTACAATATCAACTCATGTTTTTCCCTGCTTCAATCATATTTTACATAATTCATTACATCATTACTATTATTATTGCATCAATAACTACTGTATAATAATAATAATAATAATAATAATAATAATAATAATAATAATACTTCGTTTCTTCGTTTATTCACTTCTCCAATTTTGTTTTTCCTTCCCAGATCTGGAATTACTTCCTTCTATTACAAATAATATTTTATTCACACGGGAGTGCACAGCTCACAATCAGCTGTCTCCTGAAAAGCTGAGAATTGTGATGCATGGCAATTGGAACACCAGAGGCAGTATGGCTTGGCATTAGACCATGCATCATCTATTGGTGATTATTTGAACCTTTTGCTCTGACTTGGCACTTGGAACAAGACTAGGGACATGTGCTTGGGCACATAGGACGTGATTGTAGGAAAAAAAACGAATTTTTCACAAATGGCACTTAGAACGTTTGACATTTCTACTCTTTTATATATTTACAAAATTTGTGTTTTTTTTTTTAATTTGGCGCCCCTTATTCCACCTCTGAGCATTGTAATTAAGATCTCACATATTTTTTAGGAAAGCCTATTTTATTCTCAGTAGAATGTATCATATTTCATTCTTCTGCAACAGTTATAATAGGAGTAATGTGGGAATTTGTGATAGTCTACAAAAATTAGTGAACATAACATTGGCTGTTTCTCGAAAACAAGAGCTAACTATATCTTTTTATTGTCCATTTCGGGTTTATTAAACTCAATTTAACAATTGGGGACTAAATTCGTGTAAGAAACATTTTCACTGTTGACCAGTGTTATTTGGTAAGGTATATTTGGGGTACTGCAGTTCAAAATACGACAGCCAAACATAAAAAATCATAAATTGGGAAACTATTGACACAAATACGTCTCATCGAAATGACACTATGCGTAAAAAGTAGCTAATTTAATTTAAGGCTTATTTACGTCAATATCTTCTGAATCAAAGTTTCACTGTCAATTTTTCAAATGAAATCTCGAAATATATGGAATCAACATCAGGCTCACAAAGATACATGGTGACAGGCCTGATCTTTCGATTGAAGTCAATTATGTAAAAAGAAGTATAAGTAAAGAAAGCCAAATTATAAAACGCTCAAAAACTGCCAAGTTATTGCTAATAGAAGTTGCCGCCCTTTTCGCTCGTATCTTCTTCCCACGTCTGACAAGAATGTTGTCGTCCTTGATGGTTACCATTAATCGTTGGATTCGAGGTTTGCGAATTCAATCCCGACCGGGCGTGATGGATTTTAAATGCGATAAAATACTTATGATATCCCATGGGAGGAAAGTAAAGTAGAGTCCCGTGCCATAGATTTAAGGCATGTAACATAAGTTTGTGCCTAACAGAAGGATCCAGGCAAAATGTGTAGGCCAACTCTCGCCTATATTGAATTTCGATGCTGAGTAATCTCTACAGCTGAAAGGACCGTTAAATGAAATACCGGTACTACTATTGTACATGATATTCGGTAACTCAGAGGTTGGTTATGCACAGGACTAGCGATGAAAAGATACAGATTTCGAAACGTCCTAGTTTATCTTTTTAGTTCTTTCTTTTTTGTTGTGTTATTTTATGTTAAAATGTATTGCTGTGTTGTATACAGGGTGATTCACGAGGATTTATCGTCTTTTACGGAGCTTATTTCTGACGATATTTTGAGCAAAAAATGTCATATAAACATAATTCCTATTCTCAATATTTTCAGAGTTACACTAATTTAAAGTTGTTTGTAAAATACGTTTTTTCTTTAGTTTGAAGGTAAAAAAATAATACAAATAGAGAATGAACCATTCAGAAGTATCATTTCTTTAATTGGCATGTATTATGAAGCTAAAAATGTGCTATGAACTCCTTAGTTGCTTCGTAGACATATTTTTCTATTTTTAACTAGAAAATTACATTATTCTTACGCACTTATCACAACAATTATTACAAATCACACCACTTCCACCGACTTAATTTATTTGCAGTTCAATTTTGCATCCTTATTTACAGTTTTGGAGAGTTTACGATACATTTTTTTTAAATGTCGCCGTCCGCTTGAGTACACTTGGCACTCGTCGCTCTAAGTAACTGCATACGGTTATCTTTGATTTCCGCTGCGCTCGCGCTGGATGCTGACTGCACGCTGACCAAGATCACGCGTTCACAGCAATCCCTTCCAATAGCGAAACGTAACTCTGTAAATATCGAAAATAGGATCCATGTTTATATTATTTTTTTTGCTCAGAATGTCTTCGGAAATAAGCTCCGTAAAGGACGGTAAATCCTCGTGAATCACCCTGTATAAGGACGTGTTTCTCATATCATTAAGCACAGCTTCTTTTTAAATGCAAATGCAGTGTCTTAGTATGTGTTATTACAGGCTATTATTTTCAGTGTGCTTTATAAAAAGATGGATAGGGAAGTGACATCTTCATGTAGCAGTGAAACTACGTGCGTGTATTTAGTAAAAGTTGGGTAATTCCCGAAATACCACCGCTCATAGTAATTCATTATGGAAAGAAGTAATGCATCTGTTTACTCTTTTAATATGCGAAAAATACGTTTGAAAGTAATTTTACTACAGCAACTATTTCACACCAGCAACTCAAGTACTTATACGACAAAGAAGTTTAAGAAAATGCTGAATTTCAACCAATCAAAACCATCTATAATTTTGCAATATCGTTTTAAATTATCTATTTTGTTTTATCGCTACTGTTCGGCAACAGTTTTCTATTATTAGTATATAGACCATTTAGGCCATGGCTGTTTGTACCTGAAATTAGTATTTTCACAATGACAGAAGGTTCAGAGAGATTCGAACTTCCAAGCAAGGTACTGACAAAAATAATTTAAAATGCAATACTGATTAACACAAACAAAAGCCGAGCAACATTGTGAAAGCAATCTGTGCAATGTTATAAAGAAAGATGCCGTAAGTTTTTATATAAATATATTTGGCGATGCCAACTAATTAAATATAATATCAGCACAGTCACGAAGCTCAATACGTAGGGAATATGCATCCATAGATAGTTGTTAACCACTAGGATCGCTACTATCGTCTCATGACAGACAATGCGAAATAGTACCGGCACAGTCTATTGTCCCTAGTACTCTCAACAACTCAAGCTTCGTGACTGTATATACTAGACTGTGATATCAGATTAGTATATTAAATTTCTTATTTAATAATAAAATGCTTCATCTTTTTATTGGCATGTAGCACGTATGGGCGAATCCAGAAATGCATAAAGAGTGTTAATTGGGAGACCGGAGGGAAAAAGACCTTTGGGGAGGCCGAGACGTAGATGGGAGGATAATAGTAAAATGGATTTGAGGGAGGTGGGATATGATGATAGAGACTGGACTAATCTTGCACAGGATAGGGACCGATGGCGGGCTTATGTGTGGGCGGCAATGAACCTGCGGGTTCCTTAAAAGCCATTTGTAAGTAAGTAAGTAAGTAATCTCATTATGATGACCGTCACAAAAAGTTTAAGAACCTACGCTTAAAAATATCGTACAGATAAAATTACCTCACTGATAACAAACGTGAACAACAGTACACGTGATAACAACTGCAGGTTGTGCTAAAAATAAAACACAAATTAGATTAACATAGAACAAATGTACTAATCATTCGCAACTCCACACTCTAAAATTCTCATTAGGTCTAAGATGTGAGCAGAGCCAGTCATTTGAGAAACGTACAAGAACAATGTTCCGGAATCTGTTCTCCGAATTGCTCTAGTCCAGTGGTGACCACTCGCGCTCTTTGTATGCGTGAGCAGATCGTCCCATTGCTTGCATTGCCAACATAGTTCCTTTTTGCTAGTGAGAGCACAGAGTGCTTCGTACGAGCACCTTAATAATTGCTCTAGTCAGAAAGATGCGACATAATGATCGTCCTTGTAATAATTATCGTTTATACTGTATCCATGGTTCGTTATCTTACAGATAGGAAAACTACTAGTCCATTTACGATCTCTTTCCCCAGATTCACTTTTCGAAAACTTATTGACACTACACGGAAATAACATTGGGTGATATAATAATTTTAAGAATTGTAAGAACAATAATTTTAACGTGTATTTTGAGATGTTTACAGAAATTAATGTATTGTGATACAAGTGTGGAAAGGGCTCTATTGAAAAATGAGTATGAAAGTTGAAGCACGAGCGAAGTGCTTCATCATACGAATTTTGCAATCGCCATTTCCGCAAGTGTGTTACTCGCTATTTTTACTAGATTTGTATTAAAACTTTACCTTGGCATTAAAATGGTGTAGGAAGGGTTACGAAGTCATTTGCAATGTTTCCGCTTGAGAGTTTGATTTGTCGTACGTATTCGGCATTAGTTTTCCTTCGTTTGGGTACACTGCTCCATACTAAAAATGGAATGTCTGAAAAGTCAGAAGTGTCATTCCCACTATATTGCGCAACTCTGCTTAGCGAAAGCTCTATACACGAATAAGAGGATTTTGAATGAAGTTTAGTATATTTTACGCGATTTTATATGATCAGTAAAATGAAGCAAGACGGCAAGTGAACGCTTATAGCTCAATGCTAAGATGCATAGCAGAAAGTCTAGGAATGGCAGTGAATATACAGCATTCGAATCCATAACACTGTTATTAACTTCATAATTTTTTTTAACATACAATTTTTCTCCATTTTTTATTGTGCTATATTCTGAGGAACTTCTTAAAACACAAAATGGTTAAATGAAACTGGCTTCATTATAGACATAAGTATGCAAAAATAACCAAAACACAAGTAGACTTGTCTCTGCCATAACTATAGTAGTAATTAAATTGACATGAAATAAATATTATTTTCAGGATTAAAAACTTATCTTTTATAGTTTAATGCACATATTGAGCAGAATTTATTTAATCGACAAAAAGTTCGAGATATGTGTGTCTGATTACACACTAGTACCACAGTCTAGTACTGTAAGTAATTAAAATGAAAAAAAAATATATATATATATAATTCGAACTGGTAATGCGAATTACGGGAAAACGGTTGAACGGATTTTAATGAATGACCCCTCATTTTGAAGCTTGACATCCAAGGATTTGCAGAAAAATAGTACTTTCAGTGAAACGACAATTTTCCTATTTTCCAAAATCCATGTTGTCAGTTTTGAGAACTAATAACTTTTCAGAATAAAACAAAACAATAAAATAAACTTTATCAAGGACGCCATGCCCCAGGATTGCCAATTCTCTGACACCACAATGCCCATAACTCGATCTTCATTTGTCTAATTTACTGAGAACTTGAGGAATTATTACGAAGTTTATATTATCATGAATTTACAGATCTGATTGCCTGTTGTGTAATTTTCTTAGTACAGCTGTGTATAGGCTATTAAAAATTACAAAACTCAAGAAGGTTTGTTGACATTGTCACCATTAAAAATGAAATATTATAGGTAATTCCATGGTGTGAGTATTTGTCATTAATGATACACAAGATAAGATAAGATAATAACTGCCTCCCACTGGAGGTAGCCCTGAAGGACTCAGTATACTCTCCTACATGAATTTTACAATATTAAATGTTTACATAAATTTTGCAGAAAAAAAATTAAAATAAACATATATGAATATAAAGTGAATAAAAAAAATTAAACAGAGTGAATATGATGACTCAGAATTTGGCAAGAGTGTTTCAAAACTGAAGTTATGATGTCAGCAGTAAGTGTCTGTGGTAGTTCAAAAGTCTTCCTGAAGCTTTCAAAGAACTTGAGAATCACACCACGAGCTCCAAATAAGAAAACCAATCACCTCAATGTCTTCAAGCTGGTATTTTGCTTTGAAGCAATCAACTGTTGGCAGATAAATGTTGATCTTTTCTTTATTGACATCCTCCGGCTGGCTACTCCCCGTTTCAATCCTTATGGTAGGATCAATTATATATCCTTTCTTGGTAGTCTGGGAATACGCTATGATGTCAATACGTCTAGAGGAGCCATTAGTAGCAAGGCAAAAAACTTCCTCTTCTACTATCCAAGACTTTTTTCTTAAAGCAGTTGCAATTAAGGATCGAACATGATGGTGTCTGGCATTTCGGAGGAGTAAACCTCTGTTACACTGACCTTGGACGTGGGCAAGGGTTTCAGTCTGCGGGTAGCCATGTCTGCACCAGGATCCGTCCAAAGAGCGACCAGGTACTCCTCTAACTGCTGCTAAATTGGCATTCATTTTGAGGCAGGTTACCCATTCAAATGTAGATAGTCCAGACTTATTAAAAATCCAGGCGTTGGCTTTAGGTACTTGGCTGTACAATTCTACACCTCTGCCTCTTCCAGGCATTACTTTCCATGATTCGAATTCTGCATTTCTTAATTCCTCTCTTAATTTCCTAGTCACAGATTTACGAAGTTCAACTGGACAAGGGAGACTTAGATGGTGACAGGAAGAATTAAGTTCAGACATCAAAGGTCGCATACTATTTACATAAGGATTTTCATTTAATATTAAAGTGATGCATATGTTGCAATGTTGCAAGAACGCTTCCCATGATGCTCTGACTAGTCCCAAACCTCTGTAGTTTTTGCTTGCATATAACATACTAGTAGGTGTATCAGATGGCAACATAAGCATTTGTTTAACAGAACTATGGATTAACTTGTCAATATCTTCTAAGAATGTTCCTGGTAACTGATGATATGATATGATATGAAAGTGAAACCTTTTGAGGTTATGTAAGTAAACGTAGAGGATATCTTACATTAAATCTTCCTTTATATAATTTTCTGAATAACGGCTTTACATATATGTACTAAAAGCTACAAAACTAACGTAAGACATACATATTGTTATTAAAAACGAGTCTTTTTCAGATAATGGCGGTAGGTGTAGATATTTATGTGCGATTCTCTAATTATCCTAGGTAGAGACATTAGTAACCGAGTCATTCTTCCTATTTTAGCTGCGTCTTTCAAACTACATCAAAATTGATTACATATTCGTTTTGTTTAAACGATCAGATTCGTGATCGCTGTCAAGCACATCATTTTACTATACGAAGAATAGCAGGCCATTTAATTTCTTGCTGAAATGATGAGTTGGTTCATTTCCCGCAATCAGCAACGAATAGAACTTTAATTATTTTCAATGTTATATATTTCGTGTTTCATTATTATTAAGGAAAATATATGGTATTCTGCTTGGAAAATAAATCTGAAAAATCATTATTTAAACTTCTAATGAACTTAGTCTGCAGCATTTTCTGCACCAGCCACTAGTAAAGTATAAATCCATTCGTATATAGATTATGCACATACTGGATGCAAAACGAGAATCATTGCAAAACGTGTATACGCTTGCAAAAATGCACCACATTATTTAGAAACAAATAACTTGTACATGACAACCACTACCAAACAATTAAAAAAACTCATTAAAATAAAAAAACTGAAAAGTGGAGCCTAAGAATCAAACAATGATCCGCGGAACTAGAGTACAAGACTAAAACAATTTGACTACGAAATCCAAGAAGGGGTTCTTTGTTCCATTCGGTACAATATTTTTGTAGGGTAGACTTAAAGCTGATAGCTTTCGACGTGCGAAACCAACGCCAGAACTAAGGAAGGACTCGTAACATTTCTGGTGTGACCCATATCTACTAGACTGGGAATTTCCTTTCTCTTCGCGTATTTTTCTATAACGGCTCATATATTCGGCGCTGCTTCCTGTAGACATGTTTATCTGTGCGCGACGCCACATGCTTGCATACTGCGCTATGGTATAAAGTCTGTGTCTGAAATCTGAAGATCTAGCCGGCGCATTTGGGCGGAGATGGAGAGAAGCAAATGTGCGGAGCCTAACAATGCAGGAGTGTGTTGCGGACAGAATCGGTGCGCGGCCGCTAAGGTGTAAGATGCTCCTGGCAGAAGGTCACATCGTATTAACAGAAGTGCTCCCTCCAAGCAATGTCTTTCCTGTCAGAGCGGTAATTGGCCCAGCCGCCTCTACTCACCACTTGCGCAGAGGACTTGCTTCATCTCTTAAATCTACAGATTCCAGACACGGACAATAGGCACAGTAGTTGTATAAGCCAAATAAAAACTGCCCTAACTCTTAAACTGTAAGAGGTGAATCAAAACGAATTGGATTTTTGGAACTATCGCATTCATTAACGTACTTCACTTGCAATATGTCCAGATCCATCCATTACGGTTACATCGTAGCAAGCAGTTGAAAGTCCGTAAAATCAGGAAAAGTATTGTTTTCAGATTATTGTTTAAACAATTTACAATTTTATTTTGGGAATAAAATAAACGTTTTTGATGGAACAGTCTTTATTCTTTCATCCGCATATAACATTTAACTATAAGTATGCCACAGGTACTAAGTTATTGTTATTTATTACTTATTAGTAGAGACAAGATTTTCATGCAAATGCATGTTTTTATATAAGCTTGTTACAGCTCAAACTTTGTAAATTTCCGTTTCATGGCTTAGTGATTCGAAATATGTATACTTTTTCCTTGCATATTTGCATGTTTTGGTCTATTTAGTGGTAAATTCATGCATAATGCATGTTTTTTAGATTTTAAGTTTAATAATGCATATTTGAGGTTTATGTTGCATATTACGTCCATTTTTATAGTTTCATTGCATATTTTATATTAAATCGCATGATACGCATTTTATAAATGTTGCCTCGTAGAGTTTGGTATTTCTGAGCTTACAATATTTGAGTATACAGTATGTACTGAAAAATATAAGTGAAATGCTAACGGTTTGCAGGGTTTCTATCTGAGGACTTTGAACCTTATCAACTAATCCTCTCGTTGTATTGTCACACTGAAATTCCACACTCCTGTTCTATACAAGTCTTAACCTGAGGCTAAAATTATTATTAGAAGGATGCTTCTTCTGCTCTCTCCCATACTTTGTAGTTTGGCGATAACAGCACTAACATGCTTTCCCTAACATGTCTTTAATTTGGAAAGATGGATAGGTAGAAGGTCTCTAGTAGGCTACAGCTACAGGGGTTTTGTGAATTAGCTACTGTATTTGTGTTCCGTGGTGATCTGTGAAGTGTTGTAATGCCCCCGATTAAATGTTCGAGAAGAGATCTTGTGGCACAGTGGATCAAGGAAAAAGAATATCTTAGAAATTTGGAAAGACTGTTAGTAGTACACTGTGTCATTCGAAAATAAAATGTAAGTTTCAATTCTGATAGTGCACATTTTCAGTGTTTTTTTTTTCTTCATTGTACATATTTGGCCATTTAATAGTGCATGGATGCATGCATATTTTACGATTTGATACTGTATGAAAATCCTGTCTCTACCTACTGTATTAGTTATTTGCATCCAAAGACTTGTGATGAGTTAGTGTTACGCGAAAATATGTCCGTTTCATGCTAGTGACCCTCGAATAATAAAGCTATATTAAACGTTGAAAGAGGGCCGATTTACTCACAATCGACTCTTAACTGTTCTACTTGCCTATTTAGGATAAGGTGGCGTATGAAATTGTAAACACCGTACATCCCCACAAGCTTTTGTATAAGATAAATTACTAACATAATTATATTTTGAGTCATAAATATCTTCAGACAAAAAGTTTGTCTTAAAGATATGTGTACGACGAATTGCTTTCCGAAATTAACGAAACCCTACTCGTTACGGGAATAGAAGAAAAATACTATTTTTCGTCAAAATATAAAAATAATAAAAGTCAGAAATAATATTAATTGCTCATATATTCATTTTATTCTATTATTTTCTATACATTTTTAAAAATTACGATACTGTTATATTACACAAGAAACAAAATTACTATTTACTTTCAACTTAATCTGCGTATTACATTAATTACTGGCAGATAGACAAATTAAAAAAATAACTACCGGTAAAAGGTACAACTGTCGAGAACTGATATTTCTCGGTTCATTAGTTCCATTCACTTTTTACGATTTGCAGCTTTCCAGTTTTATGTATCCTGTCATGGTTGAAAAACGAAAAACTGTTCCAAAAATAATGCAACCGTACAAAACGAATGAGAAAATCGAGGTAATATTGTTCGCGATTTTAAGAAAACAAAACTAACAGCAATATGGAGGAATTGCTACAGAACAGTGACAACAAAATAAGTATTTTAAGAAGTGAAGTCCACATATGTCGAGTAAGGGTTACAGCGCCTAGCCGCGAAACCAGGTGGCCCGGGTTCGATTCCCGGTTGGGACAAGTTGAGGTTTTTTCCGAGGTTTTCCTTCAACCCAATATGAGCAAATGCTGGGTAACTACCGCTGCTGAACCCCGGATTCATTTCACCGGCATTATCACCTTCATCTCATTCAGACGCTAAATAACCTAAAATGTTGATAAAGCGTCGTAAAATAACCTACTAAAAAAAAAAGAAAAAATAAATAAATGAAACCACGATTACTACTATGTGACATCCAGTCAAAATAGGTAGGGATGAAATACCGTTACCAGTGCGACGGTCCCGAGAAATCTTATTTCTTCTTCGAGGCACTGGATATAGAGGGAGATTTTAACGTCTCTCCCTTGCATTATCCTTATGATTCGAAAATTGGCGCAACTCCTCCCTTTTAATAATTCACACCATCAGGAGTTTCTGCAATGTAATTACAAAGTACAAGACACGTTGTAGTATAGACATCAAAACTGAAGCTGGTCCATGTAATATTTAAACACATCAGAACAGTATAATTTCACTCTCACATTACACTATTTCAAGTGGATTAGCACTAAAATAATTATTGCACCAATAAAATCGATGCTCTAGGCTTACTTTAAAGTATCAAATACAAGCAAGATTATTTGCGACTTCTTTTAAAGTGTCAGACTCTTGCTACCACTGATTACACTAAGACACAGAAATAAGGACTATCAATAGATGAAAGAAACATTTACACGAATCGTAATATTTCGATTATATAGATGCACTCCTTCCTTGAATATAGAACAACCATGAATTAGAGTAAATATAATCATGTCAGAAGTTACAAGAGTACTGTAGATAAATCTAAGAAGAAAATGCACAAAAATAAAAGAGAATACACTGAAGTTTTAAAATAGCAAGCACTGAACATCATAATCCAATGATCTAGGAGCAGAGAGACATCATGAAATGGTTTAACAGAAATCTAGAACTGCCATTTGCGAACGATGTATTTTATGTTGAATAGAAGACTGATTTACAATGGTTTTGGTTATTACTCTAGCTTCCGGCAGAGAAATAGCGAAATTCCAATATCTAAATAAAAAAAACTAATCACAGCATTTAAAGCAGCGGTTCCAAACCTGGGGTACACAAATCATGGGAAACACAGGGTGCTATTCATAGACATTGCGCTAGCCCGCGCTACGAGCGTGCTAAACTAGCCCCGGCTATCTACTGGTTATTTGTACAGGATTCATATCATATCGCTAACACTGGTTTATGAATACGAAAAACGTTAGTTCTCTGATCATCCACCGGAAGCCCGCGCTAAGAATGTCTATGAATATGGCCCACAGTGATTATGGAATAAATATTATAACCTCCACTCTCTTGACATGAAATGCATTTGTAACTAGACGCATTCTTCTGAATTAGGAATTCTTGCTTCCCTTATTAAGCTTCTTCCTCTGAAGATGTGCATCCTCTCTCAACCCATCAAGGAGGCCATCCTCTTCCTCTCTAGGGGCCTGTCTGTTATGGCTCTTCTCACCATTCGATCTGCCTCCATTGTATCAATTATGTTCTTTCCAACCTCATAGTTCTTCCAAGAAATTTTCTACAAATGATTTTAGTATCTCGTTTAATGTTCTGGTATAAATCTTGTAACAAAAATTTAATAGACTTATTACTCTATAATTCTTACGGTCTTTCTTGTCTCCTTTCTTGAATACTGGTATGATAATTTCATTTCGCCATCCTTCTGGTATTGTTTCCTGTATATAAATTTGGTTGAAGAATTTAAGTAATCTTCTCTTGGATTTTTTCTACT
Organism: Periplaneta americana; assembly: GCF_040183065.1. Taxonomy (NCBI): domain Eukaryota; kingdom Metazoa; phylum Arthropoda; class Insecta; order Blattodea; family Blattidae; genus Periplaneta; species Periplaneta americana. Next base: position 70,448,543 of record NC_091130.1, on the reverse strand, counting down.
TATATAATTCGGAAGATTTATTGCTTTCACCTGGGGCCTTTCCATTTCTCAATTCTCTTAAAACATCCTCTAATTCATTCTTTGACAGCTCATAATTTTCATACCTTTCTGATGTAAAATTCTGTTGTTCAAAATTTTGGTCGCTCCACACGTTACTGAAATAACTGAAAAATTTCTCAGCAACTAATCTGCATTTTAAACTTCCATTTTCTCTGACATTTTGATTTAGACATTTTAAAATTTTGCAAGTGTTTAGTCTTGATCTAATGTATATAGATCATGTTCAATGTGTGAAACAAATTTCTCCCATGAGAATCTTTTCCATTTCCGTCATTCTCGCCTCACCAAAGCAACTAGTCTTTTGTAATTCACATTATCTTCTATTGATGTTGTACAGTATGTAGCAATTTTTTTATAAGCTCTATGATCACTTTCTTCATTTCGCCATCCCATATTCTTAGATATTTCCGTCTAAAGGGCTAATTAGGCCTCAGTCTTCCTAAGCTTTCTGCTGTATTCTTTAAAATATGTTTTAAATTATAATAAATTTATTTATTTATTTATTTATTTATTTATTTATTTATTTATTCGTTTATTCATTCATTCATTTATTCATTCATTCATTCATTCATTTATTTATAAAAGTATCCGTAGCTTTCTCGTGAAATTAAATATCTATAAGTGAAGAGAAGCGACTAGAAGCATTTGACATGTGGATATGAAGAAGAATAGAGCGTGTGAAATGAACAGACAATAAAAATGAAGTTGTTTTAGAAAGAGTGGGTGAAGAAGGAATGATGCTGAAACTGATCAGGAAGAGAAAACGGAAATGGTTGGGTCACTGGCTGAGAACAAACTGCCTACTGAAGGATGCACTGGAAGAAATGGTGAACGAGAGAAGAGTTCGGGTCAGAAGAAGATCTCAGATGATGATAGATGACATTAAGATATATGGATCATATGCGGAGACTAAAAGAAAAAATGAAAATAGGAAATATTGGAGAATGATGGATTTGCAGTGAAAGATCTGCCATTTGGCAGAACACTATGTATAGTAACTGAAAACATGAAAGTATTAATTTCTGTGCATTGGTTGATATAAAGAAAGAAAAATTACTCTGATGCATTTCCAACTGCCAAAAACAATTCGAATAAAGTACGTATTGTTCTTAGATTTCTGTAAGATGGTGATTGGTTGGTCTATATCACGTCGGTTAAACTTAATCCGTTAACCAATATTGCTGTAGATTGGTGTCTTCCTCTTAATTTAGATAAAATGACTGATATAAAATTTAGTGTAAGTCGTTCGGACCTCTAGATGCTTCTGCTACTTTTCTCGACATTTGCCTGGAATCTGGTTTGGGTTGCAATTCATATATAAACTACAGTATATTGCGAAAAAAAACAGTAGTAGTCTGTATATTCTTAGGATACTAAGAAAAATCAGTAGCAGTTTATATATTAGGGTATACTACAAAATTGTATAAAGTTCATTTTATATCATGGAGTGCAGTTTCATAGAAAGGACTTTGCCGACAGATCTTTTACTGCCCCCCCCCTACTAATTGGTTGTCATAAATAAATGTCTTCCTTACAGGGGCGGCTTTCGAAGGGGGGCTGCGGAGCTGCAGCACCCCCAGACATTTGTGGCTCTGGTCTCGTTTTATGTTGTGAAATACATTTAGTATACAGTCTCTATTTAGCGGCTCGAATTTAAAAAAAAAAAATGTCGCTTTCATTGACATGCAGGCAATCGTTAGTGAAGTCACTTCCTCCCCTGGTGCTGCCAGAGCGAAACGAGAGACAAGGACGGATAGGTGAAGCCACTTCCTCCCCTGGAGCTGCCAGTCTCGTCTCGGATGCTTTGGGCGGTAGTTTCACCCCTCCTCCCTACTACCCCTCGTCATGAATCCAGGCGCTGCAAAATTTGCAGCAGTTTGTCAGTAGCGCGCAGTTTTAAATACATTTTCTTTTAATGTTGTGAGTATAACAAGTGCAACAATGATTCATTCTGTACAATATTTACAATCTATTCAGTTCAGTACCTTAACAATTCAGGAGAATTGTGAAATTAAGTCCCCATCAGTTGAATCTCATAATGGAAAGAGCCGCTAAACAAAATACAAAGACTCGCATATTTTTTGCTAATTTATCCCGTATCCCTGCTTTCTTCTCTCGATCTCCACACAGTCTGTATTAGATTAATGTGTTTCAAAGACAATTCCATCAGCTGGGGCAACAAGATGGAGTTTTAAAATAAGAACAGTAAATGATGTTCATGAGAAGGAGCCATTGCTAGAATGTTTTCAAACCATAATGGAATCTGAAACATCTAACAACATCACAATAAAAGAGGCAAGCGCCCTGGTGCGTACTCTTGAAGATCCTGAATTCAATTTCTGGCTCAGTTTGTTTCATTTATTGATGTATCATGTAAATATATTATACAACCAACTACAACATCGCCAGTTAGATATTTCTAAGATTCAAATCTGCATATAACAAAACTACAATATGGTTTATTTAACGACACTCGCAACTGCAGGGGTTATAGTAGCGTCGCCGGTGTGACGGAATTTTGTCCCGCAGGATTCTTTTAAATGCCAGCAAATCTACTGACATGAGCCTGTCTCATTTAAACATACTTAAATGTCATCGACCTGAGCCGGGATCGAACCCGCAACCGACTATGCTACCGAGACCGACTCTGCATATCAAGCTTTGTTAATGCCATACAGACAATATGGAACAGTGCACAGTTGAGCAGCGAGATCTGTGAAAATGAAAACCTTAAAAAGCGTCGTAAGGTCGAAGGGATTCAGACAAGGGTTGCGGCAGCCAAGGAAGTGTGTGAACTCATTTTCACACAAGCTAACACCCGATTCCAGTTCATAGATCATCTGATATTATCTTCTCTTCTGTGTCAAGAAAAATTTGAATGCTACATAAGCTCATTTCCTGAAAATGATCTAAATGTATGTCCAATGTTCGATAAGACAAACTAAAAACGTTACAAACTGTGTTATATCAGAGACAATAATTCAGAAATATCAGCTCTTGCAGTTTCTTCTATCTGAGAACTTGCAGGCCTTATTTTCAGAAGCTGTGGAACTTCCGAACCAGAACGTTGTTTTTCGTGTTTGAAGAGAGTAAAATCCTATCTCAGAAATACGATGAGAGAAGAGAGACTGACCGCATTAGCTATGTTTTCCAATGTAAAGACTATGTTAAGCGACATATCGGATTTTAATAAGAAGATGATTCAAAAGTTTGCAACCTACAAGACAAGGCGCATGGAACTAATCTTTAAATAAGGTAAGTTGCATGGTTTATTTTTGTATGCAGCCCCCCTGAATTCACTACCCACGAGCCGCCACTGCTTCCTTACTGTGACGGAAATCTTGTCTTTGCCTGTTAGTAACCAATCAGAACCTTCGTTTAGAAAAATTGACAGGCTCCCTTCATATTCACGTGGAGGGAGAGTTGCCACATATTTTCCGAATTCCAAGAATTTCGACAGATAGCACGAGAATATCACTGAATGTGGCAATTGTGAGCATAGGAATGGGAGGACGGGGTGGGATGGTCAGAGGTGTTTGTGTAGAAAGTTGTTAATCTGTTAAGTGGATGTTCAAAGGAGCCACCGAACTGCACAGTATGATAGTAAATATAGTTTATCTGTTGAAATGGTAACCACGACGTACCGTACTATGCATTTATTCAGTCATCTGAGTTACGAAACCCTGCTATGAAGTGATCATTCTTTGACAAATAAACTATATATTTTGCAGACGAGAGTTCTGAGAATAATAAGTGGAACTGAACCTAGAGAACACTAAACCACTCTTTATTAAAATGGGTATTCTTAGGAGTACGTTACCATCTGTTTTCCTTGGCTTGTTTCCTGTATCTAAGGAATAATATTGATGGTTTTTTTATACGTTTTATTTAACGACGCTCGCAACTTCCGAGGTTATATCAGCGTCGCCAGTGTGCCGGAATTTTGTCCCACAGGAGTTTTTTTTACATGTTAGTAAATGTACTGACATGAGTCTGTCGCATTTAAGCACACTTAAATGCCATCGACCTGGGCAGGAATCGAACCCACAACCTCGGGCACAGAAGGCCAGCGCTATACCAACTGCGCCACCCAGGAGAACAATATTGATAGTTATACTGTATGCTGTGACATAATTATATAATTATACACGCAATAAGAATATTTACATTAAAAATATGTTTTCTGTTATTCGGAATCGTTCTGAAAGTATTTCCGTCAAATTATTCAATAGTCTTCCTCGTAGTATCAAACAATTGTCCATCTATACATTCAGGAGAACTATCAAGACACATTTAACAATGGACCCTTACAGTGTTAGTGAATTTTATAATATTAATTTACTTTGACAATTTTATTTTATTTTATGACAGTGCTATACGTTTAAATGTCTTTGGCCAGACCTACCTGTCTACTAATCTACTACCCACAAATCCACTCACCCACCCACCTACCAAACTTACCTACCTATCCACCCACCGACCCAACCACCAAGCCATCCATCCACCCACCCATCTATCTAATCATTCATCCATCCATCGAAAATTCATGGACTAATATAATAATAATAATAATAATAATAATAATAATAATAATAATAATAATAATTACTTACAAATTGCTTTTAAGGAACTCGAAGGTTCGTTGCCTACCTCACATAAGCCCGCTATCGGTCCCTACCCTGAGCAAGAATAATCCATTCTCTATCATCATATCCCACCTCCCTCAAATCCATTTTAATATTATCTTCCCATCTACGTCTCGGCCTCCCTAAAGATCTTTTTCCCTCCGGCCTCCCAACTAACATTCTATATGCATTTCTGGATTCGCCCATACGTGCTACATGCCCTGCCCATCTCAAACGTCTGGATTTAATGTTCCTAATTATGTCAGTTAAAGAATACAATGCGTGCAGTTCTGTGTTGTGTAACTTTCTCCATTCTCCTGTAACTTCATCCCTCTTAGCCCCAAATATTTTTCTAAGCACCTTATTCTCATACACCCTTAACCTATGTTCCTCTCTCAAAGTGAGAGTCCAAGTTTCACAACCATACAGAACAACCAGTAATATAACTGTTTTATAAATTCTAACTTTCAGATTTTTTTGACAGCAGACTAGATGACAAAGCTTCTCAACCGAATAATAACACGCATTTCCCATATTTATTCTACGTTTAATTTCCTCCCGAGTGTCATTTATATTTGTTACTGTTGCTCCAAGGTATTTGAATTTTTCCACCTCTTCGAAAGATAAATCTCCAATTTTTATATTTCCATTTCGTAGAATATTCTGGTCACGAGACATAATCATATACTTCGTCTTTTCGGGGTTTACTTCCAAACCTATCGCCTTACTTGCTTCATGTAAAATTTCCGTGTTTTCCCTAATCCTTTCTGGATTTTCTCCTAACAATAATAATAATAATAATAATAATAATAATAATAATAATAATAATAATAATAATAATAATACTTACTAGCTTTTAAGGAACCCGAATTTTCATTGCCGCCCTCACATAAGCCCACCATTGGTCCCTACCCTGAGCAAGAATAATCCATTCTCTATCATCATATCCCACCTCCCTCAAATCCATTTTAATATTATCTTCCCATCTACGTCCCGGCCTCCCTAAAGATCTTTTTCCCTCCGGCCTCCCAACTAACATTCTATATGCATTTCTGGATTCGCCCATACGTGCTACATGCCCTGCCCATCTCAAACGTCTGGATTTAATGTTCCTAATTATGTCAGTTAAAGAATACAATGCGTGCAGTTCTGTGTTGTGTAACTTTCTCCATTCTCCTGTAACTTCATCCCTCTTAGCCCCAAATATTTTCCTAAGCACCTTATTCTCAAACACCCTTAACCTATGCAAATCTAGTCTTTCAGGTAAAGCTTCCTGTAAAGCAGATTTGAATAATTTCAAGGGAAAAATTGTTCCGGGGCTGGGTACCGATCCCGGGACCTCTGGTTGAACGTACCAGCGCTCTGCCAACTGAGCTACCCGGGAACTCCACCCGACACCGTCTCAACCGTCGGGTGGAGTTCCCGGGTAGCTCAGTTGGCAGAGCGCTGGTACGTTCAACCAGAGGTCCCGGGATCGGTACCCAGCCCCGGAACAATTTTTCCCTTGAAATTATTCACCCTTAACCTATGTTCCTCTCTCAAAATGAGAGTCCAAGTTTCACAATCATAAAGAACCGGTAATATAACTGTTTTATAAATTCTAACTTTCAGATTTTTTGACAGCAGACTGGATGATGATGATAATAATAATAATAATAATAATAATAATAATAATAATAACAACAACAACAAAGGAATAAATTGCATTATTTGTAGAAGGAAATCTTCTCCTATTAACGCCGGCAGTGAAAGCCTACACTCGAATGCATTATATCTGTTCCTATATTTCCGTGAAGGAGAGAAGCACGTGTACTTGCGAGAAAACAAATAAAGGTACTGATCTCCAATTAGGCTGCAATACATTTGTCGACTATTCAGGACATAGCTCTAAATTCCATCTGAAGTAATACAAAAGTATAGGTGTCAGATAAAGCCAGAAAATCAATTCACATTTCACTACGTACACACAAGCACAAAATGCACTACATGTGCTGTTGCCTACGTCTGACCATATACTCCCGCGTGGGCGGGGAAAATCAAATCATGCGGCGGAACTAGGCAGATGGATTGCGTTCTCGTATTAATGTAGCCTACAATATAAATGTTGTAGCTTGGATATAATAGAGTTTCATAAACACACGGCGTTTATGAACAGTAAAATTGAAGCCAGAGAAACAGGGATGCATAGATGTAACAAATAGTGACAACGCCAAAGTGATATTTTGGAAACAAACCAGCACAATACAGTTTGTAATATGTTACAAAAAACATTAAATAGTTGTCATCGTTGTTGTTGAAGCATAGGTGCCGACTTCTTTGAAATACTGAGACGGCAGGACTCTGCACAAAAGCCCGAGAGAACTTCATTCGCTATTTTTTTTTTTTTAAATTTCTTACATGTTTTACAGAAAATAAAGTCGTCTGATTTTTCGTATAATACTCATGGATATTGTTTAACCCATGAAGGCTGAAAACTCCGGACCTTATGCACTACTGTTTTGTTCACCTTCAGTTGATCCTTGCAGCGATGAACATGTACTACCGCTACTATAACCCAATTTATCATTCTGTTCTCGTTCACTGCGGTTTCTTTAATAAGAATTTATCCATTATCAATAGTTACCTACATCGCAATCACTGATCACTTAACATTCTGATTGTTCTTCTCAAAACTTTGAATGTCTCATATTAATCGAATCCTCAGAAATGAAGTATTTAGGCATTAAAATCGACCAATACTTACGATGTAATAAACATATTACATTTATGCAATTGATTACACAAAACAATTTATATCTTTGTTATACTTCGGTCATATTTACCAGTTAATATTTTACGTCTCATTTATTTAGCTTTATTTTAATCAATTCTCCAGGATGGAATTTTAGGATGGGGAAATGCTTGTAATTCTAATCTCACTCCACTAATACTTATTCAGAAAAGAATTAAAATATGCCGTAATAAACCAATTTATTACGCATCCGAGCTTTTGTTTACTGATTTTAATGTTTTGAAAATTAAACAAATATATTATATTGCCTTATTAAACTTCATACATAAAAATCGTAATAAATTCAAATTATATCATTATAAATGTGGAACTAAAAGATTCGATTTTATACGACTAGAGGAACCAAAGTGTTTCACATGCACAGCTCTTAGCCATGGTATCTACTTTGGTCCAAGGTTATATAATAAGATAATTGAAAAATACCGAAATTTGGAAAATTTTAATATCAGAAATTTCAAAAATGGAGTTAGGAATTTAACTTTTAAAGAATACATATTTATTTAATATGTATATGTATTTGTATGAGTTAAATTGTTAAAATTGAAATTGTATTTTGAAAGTTAATTTATTCCTATTTTTTTTTTCTTGGCCCTCTTTGTGTCAAATAATTAACTTTGTGTTAAGTAGGTATGTGTTTAGATAACTCCCTGAGCACGAGACTTTACTCTTTCAAGGAAGAAAATTATTAAGACTGTATTTTTGTACATGTTATTTTATTATTATAACAATAAACAACTTAACAAGCACACACCCGAACTCGCGAAAATGATAATCACAAGAAACGATCACTAAAACTGAATGCTGATAACGGTTACTATTAAATTTCGTAAACAATTTAATTATTTATGAAAAATGTTGAACACTGCCCTAATAATAATTTGTTAAGTGATATTAGGCAAAAACACAGTAGTATACACTGTTAACTGAATTGTTAATTCCGTATTATTACCGTTGGATAAGACTAATGGCTATTAATGTTCGATCGTAATAGCTGACAGATTTGAACTGAACTGAAAAATGTAGATCATAGACGAAGTGGAGTCACCATTATATCATGTGTGGGAATTCACTGTTCTCAAATGCAGGAAGAAATAAAAGGAAAGGATATTATGAATTGCGTCACTAATAATTATTATTCACTGCGGCAGCTGACCCTTTCTATGAATTTGAAATAACCATTTTTGGCTTATGTCCTAGTTCATCTTTCAAATTCATTTTTTTATGTGAGGAATCTCTCTTCTAATTATTTGGAGGGACGAGGCCTTGGGGTGATTCCCCTGACTGTGTAAATTGAGGGGGCAGAAAATGCCTTGCCCCTCAAACTCGGTGCGTATGGTTGATGACACAACAATTGAACCATAACCTGTTCCAGTCACGAAGAGCCGAAGAGGTTGTGTGCTAGTAAGCAGTGGGTAGGCTGCTAGACTTCCATGCAGTAAAGTTGATATCCGCGTAGATCTCTCGCTATTGGTATACAGTAGAACCCCGTTTATCCGTCACCCTATTAACCGATTGGCGGATTTCTCGTCTATCTTTATGTCGCTTTTTTTTCTATATATGAAGTACTGTACATGATATTAGCACGTTATTTTTTTCTAGAGAGGGTAATTACAAGACTTTACCCTTACACAGTATGGTTTACTGTACGAGTTGTCGTGCTATATAAATTCTATGTAAAATGATTTCCTTGCTTTTAAAAAAATCGTATTGTGCTAAGTATAAAAAAAAGTACAAACAACTGAGTGTGGTTTGGAGAACGAAAAACCATGGCATCAATTTAGAATCCGAGATTGGAGTCTCAAGTGTGTTCAATTTAATAAAAATCGGGATAAATAAAGTGTATAAAGTATGTAAATCTACGACACGAGACCGCCACTATTCATATCTTTCCACTGACAGCCATTACATGGAGTTTCCTTGACCCTCAAAAATCCGTTGTTGACAACCAGACTTAAATCAGTGAATTTCTGATCCACTACCCAGCGTGTTCAATACAAGACCATAGAGGAAAAATTACGAAAGTGTAAGCATTATTCACTAAATGTACGAAAATATTTTATGGTATAGATTATCCGATTTTTTCGATTAACCGTTGAGTCCAACCCCTTCATTACCATGGGTAATAGAAGTTCTACTGTATTTCACTGCAGTGTTTACTTTTTAAATAGTACTTATATTTTTCAAAATTGATTACTTAATTTGTGTGTATAAGTGTTATAACTGACATGTAAAATTTAAATAAGTGAAAAAAGAAAAGAAGTCGGAATGTAAATTTACTCAACATGTGAACTGTTTTCAATGTACTTGCTGTTTATTTGTTAACGAGCACTGAACATGTGAATTGTTTGCAGACGTGCGTTCATATCAGCGTATATTTTAACGAGTACCATTTACCGTGCACCGTTTACGCGAATTGTTTTTAAACATTCTTGATGTTTATATGTTTTTATTTATTTATTTTGTTAATGAGTACCTACTAAACCCATGTGAAATGTTTTAAAATGTGCTTGCTGATGCTGTTTATATCAGTTTGTTCACGAGTACTGAATATGTAAATTGTTTTCAAATGTGATTACTGTTTATATAATTTTGTTAACGAATAATGAACAAGTAATTTGTTTTACGTGTTCTTGTTGTTTATGTCAGTTTATATGTTAATGTGACTTGTTTCCAAGTCTGAATGCCGTTTATATATAATTTGTTGACAATGTGAATAAATTAAAAAAACACACACAAAGAAAAGAGAGGCAATCATTTGTGTTATTCCAAAGTCTGTCTGCCCCACTTCTCTCCTTCCTGAAGGTCAGTAATTAACAGGTTTATGCAAATTTACACCGAACCATTTTTAAAACATGTTTTAATTGTCTCTACATTACACATTCCAGATTAAGTTCGTTTCGTGTACCCTGACTGCGTTTGTGATTTAATGTGGCTAGCTGGCTTGTTGAGGGCAGGACCCGGAGTGGATTCATGCACTTAGGCTCACTTTGACCCAATGTGCGCCCTACATGCGATCATTGTTCCAGTCCGAACAGGTGGCTTGGATGGGATTCATGAATCCGATGCTGAGAGGTGAGCCAACCTTGCTTCAGTCCTGACAGCCAGGTCCCAACCCCAGACGGGTACGTGATAAGCCAAGACTTTAAACTAGTTTATTCTTAACTACTGCAAATGAAAGATGACATGAGGGGGAAGTGGAGTGTGTCGGAATTAAGAAAGGGAAGTGCCCCGAAAAAAATTCTCTACAACACTTGCTTTGTCCGCCAAAAATTCCATCATGACCAGGTTGAGAATTGAATCCGGACCACCTGACCAGCGCGCTTACACTGAATCACATACGCAGCCGATTCCTTAATGCACGAGAGCTTTCGGAGAGTAGAGGCTGGTCATTCATTAAACAGAAAAAGTCTACAAGAAATGGTTTATTATTAGATGAAGAAGGGAGCCGGTAGGAGACAGGACAACACTGGTGTACGTTTTCTTTAAGAATGAAAGAGACATAGCTAGATCTAGATTTAAGGACAGATGCTAGTGGGGTAGACGCCAAATGGAGTCACAAGCAAATAGAAAATAAGTTTTGTAGTGATGGAATCAGTGTTTTCTCCAGAAAATAACGTCGGGGGGGGGGGGGGGAGGGGAGACTGAGAATTCCCGAATGCTGCACAACACTCTATTGCAGTGTTCCGCAACCTTTTTCTACTCACGGCACACCTTAGACTGGCCTAGACTCAACACAGCATACCAAAATGTTAATCCCCTCAGAAACCTATGATGTGACTCTCTTAATATAATAACGTAATAGAATCAAGTTAATTATTATTATTATTATTATTATTATTATTATTATTATAAAAAAGAAATCGGCTCTTGCATTATCTTATTAACAATTCATTAACTTTAATTCACTGTAGAAAGTACACATTTCTATTACTAATATTAAAGTAAATAACTCTAGGCCTACTCATACTTTCAGGCGATACTTGGGCCTGCTTGGCTGCACACAGATGGCTGATCCGTGGCGGAATCGTTGACAGTGCAAGCCTCATTTCTTCATTGAGGGATCTGAGTCTCTTCCTCTTTGATGTTTTAATTTCGTTAACAAATGCCGTTTCAATTTTCTGGGAACCATAGCAGCATACTGAGTTTTTCACCACACACAGCACACTCGGGGATTGGGCATGTTTTTTTGTCACCACACCAAGAAAATCCGTAAGATAAATAATTATCATTAAATTACTGGTGCACTATTTTTTGTTTCTTTTTTTCGGGCTCAATGGTTTCACTACTTGCACTCGCGGACGAAACACTCCGTACAAGGAACTAGTCCATCTTGAAAGTATAAAATAGTTTAATAATAATAGAAAACAGTAAAACTATCTAACAATTACAATTTTACGACCACTTCGGAGCACAACTATAATAGAACTGAAATAATATTGAAACTATTGTTGTTTTGAGACATGAAATAATTGATGTCTTGTGATTGGCCATCCAAATAACCAATCCTATTTGTCAAAATTTTTTCTCACGCCGTCTTCTAGCGAAATTTTAAATTTGGAAAAATCATTAAGAAACATTTCTTGAAAAATCCTCTGCTAAGGGTAATCTGACACGTTTTATTGAACCTGTACGTGACATTAAGAGAGTTTAGTAACTCAGATATATAAGGGTACAGTGCATCAGTTATTCATAGATTTGTAAAAGGCATATGACTCGGTTAAGAGAGAAGTTTTATATGATATTCTTATTGAATTTGGTATTCCCAAGAAACTACTTCGATTAATTAAAATGTGTCTCAGTGAAACGTACAGCAGAGTCCGTATATGTCAGTTTCTGTCAGATGCGTTTCCAATTCAATGTGGGATAAAGCAAGGAGATGCACTATCACCTTTACTTTTTAACTTCGCTCTAGAGTATGCCATTAGGAAAGTTCAGGATAACAGAGAGGGCTTGGAATTGAACGGGTTACATCAGCTTCTTGTCTATGCGGATGACGTGAATATGTTAGGAGAAAATCCACAAACGATTAGGGAAAACACGAGAATTTTACTTGAACAAGTAAAGAGATAGGTTTGGAAGTAAATCCCGAAAAGACAAAGTATATGATTATGTCTTGTGACGAGAATATTCTACGAAATGGAAATATAAAAATTGGAAATTTATTCTTTGAAGAGGTGGAAAAATTCAAATACCTGGGAGCAACAGTAACAAATATAAATGATACTCGGGAGGAAATTAAACATAGAATAAATATGGGAAAATACCTGTTGTTATTATTCAATTGAGAAGCTTCTATCATCCAGTCTATTGTCAAAAAATCTGAAAGTTAGAATTTATAAAACAGTTATATTACCGGTTGTTCTTTATGGTTGTGAAACTTGGACTCTCATTTTGAGAGAGGAACATAGGTTAAGGGTGTTTGAGAATACGGTGCTTAGGAAAATATTTGGGGCTAAGAGGGATGAAGTTACAGGAGAATGGAGAACTCTTCTCTTAAAACCACCAACACACCAACATCAGCACGTACAAATAACATCATCATTATATACTTCAATAAACGTGATGACACGTAATAGGATGTCAAATTAGAGTAGTCACCAATCGTCAAACAACATCCATTTCAAAAGCCAACGATCTCTCTAAATGAAACAATTACAAAATACACGAACATCAGCTACGCAAACTATCTTGTAACTCACAACAATTCTCAGTTATGATTACTCTAAAATATTTTATCATCATTATAAATTTTAAATTTTAACATCATTGACAAATTTTAACCATTGTATATTTAATTGTAACATGAGCTATATGTATAAAATATTCGTCTAGTCTAATTTTAAAATCCAAAGATTATCTCTATATTCATCTTGCATTATGTCATATTTACATATAGCTCATGAATCTTATGTATTACATATATTGTTTTCTATTCTTTGTCATTTGCATAATTTACTGTTATAGGTCCAGATTATATGTTTTTTGTTATATCTGAAGATGCCCTAAACGGCGAAAACGTTCATATTGTTATTACATAGCAAATAAACATTTGCAAGTTGATATGTCTTAAGACTGAAATTTATTATATATTTATTTAATAACGGTTTAATAAAGCCTCTGAAGAAAAAATTATATTAGAGAAAACCGTTTGTTTTGGTGTCACATACAACCTCCCAGAGTTAGTCGGTTTAATTACTTTTCATCCTGTATTATTAGGTGGTAATCTCAGTTGACGATATGTGTCAGAGAAAGAACAAGTGTTTGTATAAATCTTAAATCTGATTAGTGCAATATGATATTAGTCAGCAGTGTATGCAATGGAGAGGGAAAGGAACTGGCTACCCTACCCAATTATCTCCTGGCTTAGTCGCCTCGTGAGTTATGCCCTATAGATATCACTTAGGAAGTTCAAACCTGTCTTCGGAGAGCTGATTGAATATGGAGGCAATCATAGAGGAAATTACACCATTTTTTGCTGGTCCCTTGAAAAGTGTAAACGACGGGTTCTACTATATATATATCAGTCATTCCACGAAAAGTGGGAATTGTAGTTAAAAATATAAAATTTAGAAAGAAGTATTATTTCATACTACAAATAGTTTAAAACACATTAAATTTTAAGGTTCCACCTTGATTTCCTCAATTTTATAGAGGTAAAAGAAGTTTTAGGCAACTTTCTTGTAGGTACTTTTCATGTACCCAACACCGATTCCAAAATATGTGGGTTGGGCAGCCTATAGCATTCAATCTTATCAGCTGATATCAGCCATTTTTGTTTTAAAGCATGGCATAAACATTGTAGTTTCTTGAACTGATTGTTACATTTTCAAGGTATGTACCAAATTATATTTAAATGTTATTTGAAATTCAGTTAACCAATGTAGCATCCGTTACATGAAAATTGTCTTTTTTTACTATAACATTGTAAGTATTATTAGAAACAAAACCACAGCTCATGAAAGTAATTATACAGTTCCAACATTGCCTTTACATATATATTTTTGCATTTCTAAAGTGAATTAAAAACATAATGGACTGTAACGGATTCTACACTGTAACGGATTCTACATGACAACCTGTTTTCTTTTTTTACGATTTTAGGCCTAATTTTCTACAGAATCATGGCAGATCACAGTAAATACAATAATCGTATGGCTAAGCTGAAATTTAGGGCTAAGAAGAAAGAAGATAAAAAAAATGGACTGAATATCTGAAGAAAGATCGAGATAGAAATATTGGTGGATTAAACCAATTTTCAATCCGAAAAATTTTTGACATATTCTTCAATTAATCATATAGGGTGAATATTAGTACTATAAATATTGGAGAAAATATATTATTCATTTACTTTCTAATCTATTCAATACTAACTTTAACAATCATTACAATCGTTAGATCACATCAAATTTAATTTATTAATCAAACATTTTTAATAGGGAATGAAATATCCACAGTAAAAGTCCTAATATTCACCACTTTATTGTCATTAGGGGGATTAAAGTAAAAGGGACCAATTAAAGGTAAGGCGTCAGTCAGATAGAATATTGGATAATATGCTAAAACGGGCAAAGAGAGAAGCAATGAGGAAATATAGAAAAAAGAAAGCAGAAGAAAATAAGACAATAGATGGGTCAAAACCAGAAAAGGCTTTTGGGTCTTACCAGTGTACCAGCACTTTAAGAAAAGCTGTAAAAAAAAGTACAAAATATACCGTACTCAGTCCTACCATTGAGTCCTTCAAAGAAAAGGGCATGCTGTGTATGGCTCCCAAATGAGGAAGTGATATGTTGTGGTGAGATATTGCCAACTCCTGATTTCAAGACTCAAGGACATAGAGCAATGCACGAGTTTCACAAAGACGTTAATGTTAATGAGAAATAAACTTGTAAATATTAATGAGACTGTAAATATAAATTAAAGATATTTTTAGTGTATGGTACAAGTTTATAACAAATTTAAGTGATAAGTACTTTTTTTTTTTTCGGAGAAATTGTAGAAATATTCCCAACATTTGATTTCAGGACTCAACAGCACAGCTTAAATGTAAGAGTTTCTCAACGATGTTAATGTTATAATGAGAAGTAACCTTGAAAGTATTAATGAGACTAAAAACAGCTAATAATTCTTTGTACACAAAAATAAAACTCTTTTTAGTGTATGCTATATCTAACCAACAGTATTACATCGTTTTCCTATACATTTTTCCTTTAAACTTTATAATTTAATTTATTGTCAGAGTTCATTTATTTAATTTCAAATAGTAAATATTAAATTACTACACTTCAAAAATTAATTTTTTACTATCTTATACTTCATAAAAGATCCATAGCTACATATCAAAGTGACTTGTAGAATCCGTTACAATTGAATGTAGAATCCGTTACACTGTATAAAATTCATTAATAAATTACCTTTTTATCATTTCTAAAAAATTCTTGTAAAGAAATGAAGTGCAATTCTTAATATATAAACAAGAAAGAGATGAATTTGCTAACCTGATCCTAGAACCTGAACTTTCAGTGAGAATAATGGTAAGTCATGAATTTAACAGAGAGGCGGTAGCATCCGTTACAGCAGCTAAAAACAGTCAGTCTCCTTTATAACTAAGAACTGTAAAACAAAATTTTTCAGAATGAATGTTTGGCTTCCATATAATCAGAGAATTATAAAATATTTCGTAAAACTGAATTATTTTTTAGAAGAAAAGGGATTTAACGTGTGAACATGTAGAATCCGTTACAAATGGATTGGCTGATATATATATATATATATTAATTTTCAATTAGTTACTTAACAAAATCAGTAGCCATATTTAATGCAGTTGTTGAATTAATCACAAACACTGTAATCTAATTCAAAGAAAAACCAATAGGTAATTAGGATATATTCTTTATCATGCTCACATGCTCAGTAGAGAATTTGATGATTCAATCATACGTATCTATTTTCACACTTCATATCATTTTCAGTCCTCTGTCACATTTGTTGAAGTCATAACATGCGAATTAAGGAACAATACTTCATAAATTTTAAATAGCATTAAGCTTAGTTAAAAAGTTTTCAATCTCCTTTCATAGAACTTTGAAGATTCTGAGGAATTAAAGAAAAAAAAAAAAAAAAACGAGGTCAGCAATCAGTAAGGAGAATACAGATAACAAAATGCATGTTATAAGTAGGAAATGTTGAATCAAAATACAGCAACTGCACATGCTCTTCAGCATATTTTTACTGATGAAGTCTTTATAACATTCTCAGTAATAGATATGACAGTATCACTGTGTCAAGTATAAAAATTGCAATATGTTTTTCATATTTCACGATTAAATTATGTACCTATATTTAAAACTGAGGTACGAAAGTCTAAAAATGCTAACTTATAGAGTATTGTATTATTGGTACCTACAAAACTGTATAAACAAAACCTTCTTATATTCAGGTACTAGGCCTACTGAGTTACAAACAAAATAAATCTGGTGTCGGGTGTAAATATCTGAACTATATAGTTTTTACACCAACTTAACTAAGTTCCAAACTCTGCTAATATTAAGACAATAAAACACTGTAAAAATGTAATAGAAACTCAATATAAGCTGCAATAGACTTCTGTTAGGAATGCAACTGTATGCAAAATAATTTTCAAAGTATTGTGTTGGATGTAAAATGTCAGTGTCAGGTATAAAATGTACAAATGCTGATACAAGGTAATGAAACTAAATTAACAATGAACTAGGCATATTGAATATGGGATAAGACCATATTAATCCTGCCTGAAATTAAACAATGAATTTCAGAATCATCATTGATTCTGAACTTCGAAAAAACAAAACTCCAAAATTTCCTGAGAAGTCTTCGATGTGGTATACAGATGGATCAAAATCAGACTCGGAAACTGGATCAGAAGTTTATGTCATGAGACCAACGACCAGCTTAAGCTTTCCCTTGGGTAAACATGTCACTGTTTTTCAAACAGACATAAATGTAATTCAATGCGTTCATGAAAATAAAAGAAGAACTTACACAGGTAAGTATATTCTTATATTCTTGGAAAGCCAGGCTACCCTTACAGCTTTAAGTAGCCAATTGTTACTTCAGGACTGGTTCTTAATTGCCTCAATATACTTTCGACCCTGGCAGAACAGAATGAGGTTAAACTCATCTGGGTACCAGGGCATTGTGGCATTGAGGAAAATGAAATAGTTGACGAACTTGCAAGACAAGGGGCGGCTACAAAATATATTGGACCAGAGTCAGCTCTCAGAATACCTAGGTACTCTGTCAGAGAGACAATTAAAAAGTTGTCCATGACTCAACATTACAAAATCTTGATCAAGACACCAGGTATCAATCATGGGAAACAATTTATTATTAGACCATGCAACAAAAGAGCTGAAATATTACTTCAGTGTAATAGATTTCAGCTGAGAGCAATTACAGCTTTTCTCATAGGTCATGCTCCTATGAAAACGCATCTTAATATAATGGGTATACTTGAAGGTAACCTAGACTGTAAATTTTGCGGGAAGGAGACTGGAACAGCCCAGCACATAATTTGCTCCTGCAATGCACTGGCTTGCAGAAAATATTTCATCTTTGAGAAAGAATCTCTAGAACCAAAAGATTTTGAACCAAGTTCTACGAGGCGCATTCAGAAAGTAAGTTTCCCTATTTTTTTTTAAAAAAGAACACACACTTTCAGGAAAACATTTATTGGCAACAGGTACAGCAATGTTTCAGTTATTTTTCAACATAGCCACCATCAGAATTGAGACACTTGTCGTATCGTGGGATCAACTTTTGTATCCCTCTGTCGTAGAACTCTGCCACCTGTGAATGGAACCAGCATGTGACAGACGTCTTTAGCTCTTCGTCATTGCCAAAACGCTCACCGGAGGACAGGAATTTCTTGAGGTGCAAGAATACGTGAAAGCTGGGAGCAAGATCAGGACTGTAGGGTGGATGATCAAACAACTCCCAGCCAAATTCCAGCATTATCATGGAGGAGCACAACACCTGCAGTAAGCATTCCACGCCTCTTGTTTTCAATGGCACGTCACAATTTTCGCAGTGTTTCACAGTAACGGTCAGCGTTCACTGTTTCACCTCTTGGAAGGAAGTCAATGAGCAGAATGCCCTTCCTGTCCCAGAACACCGTGCACATCACTTTCTGTACCGACAGCATTTCGTCCTGACAGGAGATCCACTATGCCACCAATGCATTGACTGCTGCTTGGTTTCCGGGGTGAAGTGCAAAATCCAAGTCTCATCGCCCGTGACGATCCTGTCGAGGAACTTGTCGCCGTCATTGTGATACCGTTGCAGAAATGTCAATGCTGCTCCTAAACGTTGCATTTTGTGTTCGGGTGTCAGGTTTTTCGGCACCCACCTGGCACACACTTTTTTGAACAGCAGGTGCTTAGTGACAATCTCATGCAACAAGGATCGCGATATCTGCGGAAAATGGCTGCTCAGCTCCATAATCGTGAAGTGACAGTTCTCCATGATGCACTGCCGCACCAGCTCAACACGATCATCATTGATGAGGGACGGTCGCCCACTGGGCTCTTCATCATGGACACTTTGACGACCTTCGGAAAACTGCCTACACCAGCGACGCACCATCTGCTTACTCATGATGTTCGGCCCATAGACTTGACAGAGCTGCCTATGAATTTCAATTGGCACAATGCTTTGTGCATTAAAGAACTTTATCACCAACCGAACCTCGCAGGTGGCGGGAGAAGAAATAAGAGCTTCCATTTCGGACCACTGCTGCCATGCTACTGGCACCAGGAGGGACCTGTCCAGCTGGCATATGATTGATATATCATAGATCTGTTATGCATGCGCAATTGACACGGCTAATAATGTTTACTTTCAAGAGGAAAAAATCGGGAAACTTACTTTCTGGATGCGCCTCGTATATCTGGACTGTACACCTTAATCAAGGTAACAGGGCTGATGAATCGGTATTAAATTAAACATAGGTAGACAATAAGCCTACGACTGTGGTGTGTCTGGAGAAATGATGGGCCTAATGAGGAGAAAAAAAAATAATGAACTATAATACAAAATTAAACATAGATAGAGCTTCACACACACTTAGGTATGATTATTATACTAGGTAAATACAGTTTTAACCATTTTTTATATTTTCATCGTATTACTCCTATTTTCATTAAAAATTAATTATTCCTTGTCATTAATTGGTTTGTGAGAGCCAATTCTTTTTCACAATTATTATTTTTATTATAAAGAATTGAATATCTCCCCAGAATAATGTTGCATATTCCATCCCTGTTAGAGCTGTAGTAGCAGAATATCGAATTATTAAATGTGGAAGATATTACAAGACTTTGAAGTTGGCAGTCCCTAAAATAATGTTGCATATGATGAGAAACATGGCACGCATAAACAGCATTTCTCTATTGTGCAACTCATTAAATCATTTTAATAAAGGAAGCAGTCGGACAGTAAACATACAGAAGTGGGGGGATGCGAAAAACAAAATGCTGAGGAACAGAGGGGAGAAATATAAAACACGAAATAACAGTGAAAATAGTGAATTTGAATTATTTTTCAATGTAATTTAGGCAAAACGAAAGTGTTTGTAATATTATTTTATATTACTTAATACAGAATATTATTCATTCTTGGATACACACTTTTAACACTTCGGAGAATGACGGACACCACGTCGAAATTAGTCAGCCAGGTATTTTACCATAATATTAACACAGTAAAGTAGTTATTACTTATTCAGTGACAGAATATTAATATGTTTGTTTCGTTCAGATATACACTGTTACAGTACTGATATTCTACTACACTTGAAACAATGGATTTGGATATGCAACATTCTTATCATTTTGAATATATAATGATTGATAATGTGAGCTGTTGACTTGTTATATTATTAAAATAGTAGTAATTAAACAACCTAAAATTATTTTTGCTGCATATTTGTGGGTATATAGGCCTAAAGAATTATATTATTCATAGGTCTACTAGATGAACGGATTAAACAACATTATTCTGGGGAGGTATTCAATTTTATCTTCATGATTGGGCTATTTATAAGAAGTTCCTGATTTTGAAATGTGCATAACATTAGTTTCCAAGTCACCATTTTTCATTAATTACTTTCTTCCTCATATTTAACAACAACCCAATCATTTTCACTGTACTCTGTATTTCCTGCTGCTTCACATCTTCGTCTGTTGAATCTGGTAAAGTATCTTCTATGCCTCTACTAAGTCTGATTTCCCTCATTATTGAGTTGCTAGATGCCTTGTACAGGCAGGATATTGTGCCAATGTTGTTCCAGAAAAGTGATATTCTTGAGAATTTCCTCTTTGTCTATTATATGTAATGTGAATTGAAGGATTGCATGACTGAGCTATCTCACAAAAGTCACTTGCTGATGTGACAAATGATTTTCCCGTCCTTGCTTGCTGCCATACTGTCCTCTTCACTGTTCTGTCCAGGCCATCTACAGCCTTTTTGCCATAAGAGGTGGCAAAAAGTTCCATTGTAGTCTTACGCTATATCTGTTTTCATAATTTTTAAGATTTTAAAACAGAAATCTTTGTTTAAATTGCGAGCAGACACCCTCAGAAAAGATACTGACTTTTCTTATACAGTAGTGGAAAATGTACTTTAGAAAGTTAAATAAATGTATAGGCCTACACAGTGATTACAAATATAACCAGAATAGGCTAAAAGATTGTGCATCTAGATAATAAAACATAAATTTTATTCCTTTATAACAAACTTTTGGGCCTATTGCCTATAGGCCCTACATTCGACACCACATATTACATATATAAGGTAAGTACTACAATAAAATTAGAAAAAAACTTTGTTATCTATCAATATTCAAGTCACAGGTTTACCCGTGTAATGGCTTCTTACTTTCATAACTTTCTTAGTTTACTCAATATAAACCTTTTTGCATGTTTTGGTGTCGGGCTTAAATAAAATTTTCTGCAAAGTTTTGTAGCATAGGCTATATCAGTGAATTCCATACATTACTAAGGCTTTTCATTCTAATCAATTAGAAGTGTCAGATGTGAAATATGTTTTTAACACAGAGACAATTTCTAATAACTAATAAATTAATGATTACAAGGGCGAGAAGAAACACCTTAAATTATCATAAAGTGAGGACTTAACAAATGGCTGCATATACTCGTAATTACCATTCACATCAAATATATTATATGTAGCCTAGTTACAGGTTCTTCAGCTCCAAAATAATGTTTCAGGGACTGTTATCTACAAAATGATATATGAGAGGTACTTATTATCTCGGTTTTAAAATATGACGAATAGGCTGACCTTTTTATGAAACTGCTCATATAGTATCATATTTTCAAACACATACGACAATCCAGCAACTGACCCAAAATTTTAATACTAAAGCTCAGTAGACAAGAAGGGAGAAAGAAATTGGTAATCCTACCCCATTATATCCTGGCTTAATTGCCTCATAAGTGGTGCCTTGTTGGTATCAATAATTGTGAAGTTCATACCTGTCTTTGGACAGTAGACTAAACAACAAATCTACAAGAATAGCCTATGCAGTGGAACAAGCAAAACAAAGGCAATCTGGTCCATCTGCCTCTGTCTGTCTTCTGCATTACACCCAAACCATTCTACAAATTCAACTCCTACATCAAATAGGGCTATATCTGAAACCATTTTGCACATATCCCAAAGCTGAACTTCAAAATAACAAGTCACTGGAAGGATGAAGAGAGGAAAATCTAGGTTTTTAACATATTCCTAAATGATAGAATATAAACAAGTCAGAAATTAGATACAATGAACACTAAATGACGACTTTGGTACCAACTCAACGCAAATTTGTAATAAAAATACAAGAAAAAATGGTAATTTCCTAGAAGCTGTCGATGTTCCATAGGTCGTTTTTGCACTTAGGCCTACATTAAATTGTGTTTGCCAACCAAAAATACATAGGCTAACTGTATAATAATTTTTAAAAAGACTGAAGGCCTGTATCATCTAGGGAATCTTAAGGTTCTTTATACATTTTAATATATACAGTTTTCTATCAGCACTTAGGCCTACATGTTGTGTAGATAAATTTGTGTAAAGTATCTCATCCTGTCTGTGATAGGCTAAACTAATAGGCATCACAAAATATCCATGCTGTTTCTACTTTTTATTTAAAAATAAATTATCAGTACGTATTCGAAATCCGATTTCAATATTAGATTCAAAATTCTGTATTGAAATAAGGTTTGAGTATTGAATTAAAAATTTTGTACATATCAATCTTTGGGCACTTTAAATTAAAATTCTGTAAAAAAATAATATCTTTTGAAAAACATTATTTTCGAATAAATTCGTGCTAAAACAAAAATTTCACGTACCGGTATATTCAAGATTTCACGTCATTTCGCGACTTTAAACTTCGGATATTTTGATCTGAAAGGGCTTGAAACAAAATGTTTGTTTTTATTAGTTGAAAACTCATAAGTTATTTCGCAAATTCATATTTTGAGAAAACTAGATAAACTCTAATGATGATTCATTCTGTGATAGAAAAATGTTGGTTACTTTAATGCAAACCAAAATATTAGAGCTAATGTTTTATTTTATTTTATCTTTTATTATTATTTTTTTTTTTTTTTTTTTGGTTGAATGTGTCACAAAAAGTATATTGTTGGTCAGGTCAAAGAAAAAAAAAATGGACTGACAAAAGAATTTAGAATATTTTTCCTTCCAGAGAATAAAGATGCTAGTGAGGTCTCACCAGCGAATAGGGATTATAAAGAATGGACACTTTGCGTCAGTACCTTTGATGTAGCCGGACTGATTTCAATGACCTTCAAGCCAGCTAAAGCATGAGATTCTGCTTTCTCCCTAGAGTTGGCGCTGACATCACACCAGCTAGCAGTCGACACAGAGGAAATATAACACATATAATTAATACATCTAGCTACATTATGTACTCAAATAAAATCAATTGGATCCATAAAATAATAAATCCGTCATTAACTGTAATGTCTAGACTCTAGATTTCCTTTATAATGAGAGTTGAGACGTTGACCCCAACAACAATTAAAATATATAATGATTTGATAGCGCTGAAAATTGAAAAACAAAACTCTTACGAGAAGTAAAACCATATACCTATATTATATTATATACAAATATTAAACGAATTCGATACTTAATATTATAATGTACTATATTATTTTATAGTATAATTTATGATATCTCAAATGTAAAATATTATTATTACGACTAGTTTGTCACTGAGAAATAAGGAAAAGCTGTTAACTTGAATTTATTTGAAACAAAGCGTTACTGGATTATGCAATAAGGTAGGCGATGTTTGGATCCTGTGTCTCAACTCTATTCTCAATTATTATCTTAGCGTATGCTCAATTATACTAACCTCTAGCGCTCGAAAATGGAACTATACGCTGGCGCACAGAGAAACAAAACACAGGAAAATTCGCTCATTGCCCATTCTTTACAATCCCTATTCGCTGGTCTCACTAACTCATATACCTACATACAAAGATTCTGGGAAGAGAATATCTCCCCAGAGAAAGAAATTTCCTTTTGTGTCACACCTTGAATTCATCACAATTCTACCCTCATAGTATCTATTGAGAAAAAATTCTACTTTCAAATAGAATGGATATAATGCACTTTGGAACAGTAATCAGCATGTCCGACTGCGAAACTAGGCGGCATGGGTTCGAATCCTTGTGGACCAATTGCCTGGCTGAGGTTATCAGGAGTTTTCCCTGGACCCATTATGAGCAAATGCTGGATGACTTTCGTTATCATCACCATCTTCATCCACAATGCCTGCATACTTCCACACTCATATCATTCTACCATGTAGGCCTAACACAATCCGACCTAATGGGCGCAGCAACCTCAGAACAGGATTCTTCATCATAATAATAAAAAGTAGGCAGAAGCGCAAATGCTACACATCAATATACGCGGTGTTAGCAAAAAAAGAAGTAATAAAGAAAACCAATGGACATAAAACTGTGAAGCTCTTTAGGTGTCGAATGCGTGAAAGCCTACACTAGTGAGTGAGCAACATATCAACTGGACGCTGTACCAGTTTTTTCAAATTATGTCCAAACTAATTTATATTAATCTGGTAGGCCTAAAACACTTTCGTGCGTCACTTTTGTGTTTATTAACTTTTAGGCCTAGCTAAAGCTGATATTTCATCATAAATCCTTATTCTTGACAAGAAATATTAGCTGCATGTAATTATCATCCCATAGGAATACTCTAAAATTTGGGGAAAACGAGTGTTCAGGTAGTTCCGATGATTTTGGACGTGAAAATGATCGAATTTCTTGCGTAGTTGGATTTCAAAATTCAAGGATATTATAGGTAAATATTTCAAAAACAGCAAATTGTTCGGGAATAAGTATAGTAAATTACGTGTGAAATGAAAGGTGCGTTGTAATGGAAGTGCAGACGTGATTTCCAGTGAAGAAAAGGAACGTGGGAACATAAAACACACGGTACGATGTAATGTGAAAAACGCAAAACTTGTATGAATTCAATAAACACTGGAATACAGTGAAGCACAACAAAGGCTATAATAATGAAATAGACACAAAATTTCTAGCCTAGGTATATTGTAACTTCGTTTCCACATCAGCTCGTACTGGCATCACTAACAAAAAATCACTTGGGTTTGAAAATCCTGCTGAGATTCGCATATGCAAGGCGTAATAAAAGCCTAAACTAACCTAACCTGTTAGATTTGTATATACAAGACAAAACAAAAGACTAACCTAACCTGTACAAGATTGGTATATGCAAGACACAGCCTGAGTGTGCACTAGCATGAAACTTTCGTAATGTCACCAAAGTTATGTTGGTATTACATAGGAGATAGCCTAGCTAAAGATGTGGAAGCGAAGTGGGAAGGGAAATACCTCAGCGCTCATTTAACCAAAATCGGAATAAGAATTATGCAATGATTACTGTAACTCATTTATTGCCTACTATTCTATTTTAATAACAGATACTCAATAAAAGTACTGAAATAGTTCTTAATGATGACACCTTCTACTATTCACTGAAAGCTATTCGAGTAACAGCCAAAAGAAATTAGAATACTTTAAAAAAAAAAGTAGGACCAAGCGATACTTTTAATTTTGAAAAAATATATACCACCAGAAGTAGTACTGTAGGCCTAATGGGTACATACAGTCTAGATATTGCACAAGAACCATTCAAAGGAAAATTCCAATCACATCCTTCAGGACGTAATATTCAACTACTACAAACAGTTCGTGAACTATTTCAATCCATACGAAAATGTTTTGTCTGACATGAACCGAACATATAGGACTTAATACACAAATATCTTACCTATTGCTTAAATAATTCAACATTTTCCAGGTAAAAACTGTACACCATTATTCTCGTTATTAATACACGCGCTATCATAATCTTGGTTACTGAAATCTGAATCAAGATAGTCAATTCAAAAGCATGACAGAACAATCCAGAGATATCCTAGACAGAAGGTCAAAACATGAT
This sequence comes from Periplaneta americana, assembly GCF_040183065.1. Classification (NCBI taxonomy): domain Eukaryota; kingdom Metazoa; phylum Arthropoda; class Insecta; order Blattodea; family Blattidae; genus Periplaneta; species Periplaneta americana. The sequence goes on along the minus strand of NC_091130.1, from coordinate 70,422,506 downwards.
CACCGTGGAACGCGATTCGATGCTTGACAGTAGCTTTAATGTTATTAGAACTATAAAAACCAATGGCTACTTGCGAAACATTATTTGCGTCCTTGAAATAATTAATCAACTACATTTGATCACCAATGCCTAAATGACTGCACTAACCTATAAATGAATACGGACGTTTGATTTTAAAAAACATGCCAAAAAAGTGGATCAGATCATACTACGTGACTACCCAAAATGAATACTTCTAAAAGTTCTCACCATATCACCTTGTCCAAAACACTCAAAACTACATAATACAACTAAATCTTTACAGTAAGAAATAAGTTTTTTTATTTTTTTCAACCGATTTTGATGGCGATGGGAGCCATTTTATCATGTAGAATAACAACTTACCAATTTTTAACTGTAGTTCTCGTTTGAAGAGGAGTATTCCTCTAGCTATACTTCCTGTCACTTTATAATCACACACATGTCTTTCACACATACATTTCTGGTAATTTCACTCTCAAGTCATTTAATTTTGCTCCCGTAACGGCAAATAGAATCCATTTCAACAATTGACACTGTGCGCTTCCCTCTCGCGCATTTGTCAATGAAAACGCTTATCGAATTCATCAAAATATGGCCAACTTCGGCTCATTTACAGAAGAGTAACAAATTCCAGGCTCCTGCAAAAAGGGAAGCAACATTAATCATTTACAATAGCATAGAAATTCAGTTCTATCGTTTGCAAAAGGAAATAATATAATTGCAGTAAAATGTAAAATCGGTACTTTCGTATTACGAATCGATTTCGTAGCACCATCTATTGTCAGGAAACATAAGCTACAATGAAATTCGCTACAACTTCGTGTGTGCCGTCGGGGAAACAGACTACTGCAAACGTGTTTATTCGTCAGTCACGCATGTGCCTGTAGCCTGTATAAATATAATCCCTGATCTTAATCCTATAGATAATGTGATCAGGGATAGTAGTAGAATCACTTCGCACTTTTCATTTTTTGACCAAATTCATTAGATTTTGATATAAGTAGAGCGATATATAACTACAACGTCTTTGAAGTAGAGTGAGACTGACATCATCGTCAACGTCAATTAAGATTTGAGCATATTTTGTTTCCATAGGAATTGTTCAGAGATATTCGAAACAACTCAAGGGGAAACAATATCCATGATCAAACTCCTGCTGGGAATCGAACTCGTGACTACTTGTTACAAAATAGTCGTGTAAGGTACTATTTACTATAATGTATCATTATTCTCAGAGGTGACTCCTTAAATAAGTTACTGTGGAACAAACAACCACTCAGTGTCTATCGTGTCGTATGACAAAATATGCCAAACTCGCATTATCCGCAATCTGTTGCCCCCTCGAAATCAATTTTACAATTTCACGTGGTTTGCATTCAACTGTTGGCAACAGGCAAAAATCTTGAACAGGCTAGCCAATAAGAACAGGTTAGCCAATGCGGTGATTTTATCACCATATTCGGGGGGGGGGGGTCACAGATTAGCAAGATTAATTTCATTTTTCAGCATATTGAAATCATGGTCAATTCTTTATAATATGAACACAAGTATGACATTAAACTGAGAATAGGATTATATTTTAAGATAATGCACCTACAATCTTTCTTTTGGAACGATCGGTCCTGAATAAATGTTATCATAACGATCGCTTGAGTTATAATATTATTATTTAATGCGATTTCAGTCGACGCAACTATCGAATCAACTTTCAATTAAAATTGAAATCATCTGAAATGTAAGTGTGACTTCCAATTTTGTTCTAGAACTGTCAATAATTTGGAGATATCGTCTTTATTGAGTTGGCTACGCAGTGGGAGAAATTAGAAACATACAAAATGGCGTCACCATTGGAAAATCTGGAGACGCAGTTGGAACTTTTCATTGAAAATGTGAGACAAATAAGAATCATTGTTGGCGATTTCCAACCTCAAGGCCAAAATGTACTAAATCAGAAGATGTAAGTGTGTTTGATTAATAGTTAACGTTGTGTCAATTAATAAGCTGAAGTACTTCCTTTGTGAAGGTAGTGTTGAGTTAGTACATGAGAAATACCTTAATACTACAAATTTTTAAACGTATTTAATAACTAATTTATTTCAGACAAGGTCTTGTTCAGGGACTGCAAGAAATTGATAAACTGAAGTCACAGGTGCAAGAAGTACATGTGCCTTTGGAAGTATTCGAGTAAGTTTTGCAATTATAATAAATGGCATTGATACTTCTTCTCTTCTACTCTGTTTCCTCCAGAATTACGTAAACTCTGGGGTCGTTTATGATCAATGGCTAAATCTGAAAGAACAGATCGCCAGTAGAGGAAGTTATCCCTATTCTCACCACATGGCACCTGCTTTCTCTGTCTACTGTCTATCCCCCGCCCCGGTGGCTTACTTCCAAGCTCACCATAATCAAATGTGCATTCCACACTCATGCATTTAGCATAACACAATACACTTAAATTACACCTATTAACAAGCTCAGTTCCGCCAAAATTAAATGTGCAATCGACATTCACGTGGTAAAAATTATAGCCTACCGATTAACTAGCTCACTTTCGCAAAAATTAATGTATATTCGACAGCCCTCACGTGGCAACAGTTACACCAATAACAAATTTAAAATGACCGTACTTAGCATAACACAACACTCACCTGCAGTGGCGATTTCTCTTAAGGAGCACAGGAGCAGTACACCACCTCTTCAAATAACACATGTTTTTAAATTTACTGTATATCAATGAGCTGCAGTAGACTATGTGAGCGACATAATTCTTTATTATAATACAGTACTATGTAAAAATAACGCTGCACGTGTACTGGTCTTGTTGACGCCTGGGACTTAGGTTTACCACTCGACACTTGCGGCACACTGTTCCATTCGAGCATGCGCAGTAGTAGAGTTTCACTGGCAGGCTTTGGAGCATGTTAGGGAGCCAGTACAATGTGCGTAAGAGGGGTTAGGAGCACTTTCAGATGTGTTCTGCAGTCGCTGTTTGCCCGTTCTATCATAAATATTGCAATGAATAGTGTGCAAAATCTTTTAAATATGTAATTTTCTGTAAGAACTTTACACGAAAAGATAAAAATAAAGAAGATGGGTAGACGTACACAGGAATTAAAATTATAAGTGACGAAGGATAGTAATCAGCCAATCCATTTGTAACGGATTCTACATGTTGACACCTTAAATCCCTTTTCTTCTAAAAAATAATTCAGTTTTAAGAAATATTTTATAATTCTCTGATTATATGGAAGCCAAACATTCATTCTGAAAAATTTTGTTTTACAGTTCTTAGTTATAAAGGAGACTGACTGTTTTTAGCTGCTGTAACGGATGCTACCGCCTCTCTGTTAAATTCATGACTTACCATTATTCTCACTGAAAGTTCAGGTTCTAGGATGACGTTAACAAATTCATCTCTTTCTTGTTTATAGGCTATATGAAGAATTACACTTCATTTCTTTACAAGAATTTTTTAGATATGATAAAAAGGTAATTTATTAATGAATTTTATACAGTGTAACGGATTCTACATTCAATTGTAACGGATTCTACAAGTCACTTTGATATGTAGCTATGGGTCTTTTATGAAGTATAAGATAGTAAAAAATTAATTTTTGAAGTGTAGTAATTTAATATTTACTATTTGAAATTAAATAAATGAACTCTGACAATAAATTAAATTATAAAGTTTAAAGGAAAAATGTATAGGAAAACAATGTAATACTGTTGGTTAGATATAGCATACACTAAAAAGAATTTTATTTTTGTGTACAAAGAATTATTAGCTGTTTTTAGTCTCATTAATACTTTCAAGGTTACTTCTCAATATAACATTAACATCGTTGTGAAACTCTTACATTTAAGCTGTGCTGTTGAGTCCTGAAATCAAATGTTGGGAATATTTCTACAATTTCTCCGAAAAAAAAAAAGTACTTATCACTTAAATTTGTTATAAACTTATACCATACACTAAAAATAGCTTTAATTTATATTTACAGTCTCATTAATATTTACAAGTTTATTTCTCATTAACATTAACGTCTTTGTGAAACTCGTGCATTGCTCTATGTCCTTGAGTCTTGAAATCAGGAGTTGGCAATATCTCACCACAACATATCACTTCCTCATTTGGGAGCCATACACAGCATGCCCTTTTCTGTGAAGGACTCAGTGGTAGGACTGAGTACGGTACATTTTGTACTTTTTTTTACAGCTTTTCTTAAAGTGCTGGTACACTGGTAAGACCCAAAAGCCTTTTCTGGTTTTGACCCATCTATTGTCTTATTTTCTTCTGCTTTCTTTTTTCTATATTTCCTCATTGCTTCTCTCTTTGCCCGTTTTAGCATATCATCCAATATTCTATCTGACTGACGCCTTACCTTTAATTGGTCCCTTTTACTTTAATCCCCCTAATGACAATAAAGTGGTGAATATTAGGACTTTTACTGTGGATATTTCATTCCCTATTAAAAATGTTTGATTAATAAATTAAATTTGATGTGATCTAACGATTGTAATGATTGTTAAAGTTAGTATTGAATAGATTAGAAAGTAAATGAATAATATATTTTCTCCAATATTTATAGCTACTAATATTCACCCTATATGATTAATTGAAGAATATGTCAAAATTTTTCGGATTGAAATTTGGTTTAATCCACCAATATTTCTATCTCGATCTTTCTTCAGATATTCAGTCCATTTTTTTTATCTTCTTTCTTCTTAGCCCTAAATTTCAGCTTAGCCATACGATTATTGTATTTACTGTGATCTGCCATGATTCTGTAGAAAATTAGGCCTAAAATCGTAAAAAAAAGAAAACAGGTTGTCGTGTAGAATCCGTTACAGTGTAGAATCCGTTACAGTCCATTATGTTTTTAATTCACTTTAGAAATGCAAAAATATATGTAAAGGCAATGTTGGAACTGTATAATTACTTTCATGAGCTGTGGTTTTGTTTCTAATAATACTTACAATGTTATAGTAAAAAAAGACAATTTTCATGTAACGGATGCTACATTGGTTAACTGAATTTCAAATAACATTTAAATATAATTTGGTACATACCTTGAAAATGTAACAATCAGTTCAAGAAACTACAATCTTTATGCCATGCTTTAAAATAAAAATGGCTGATATCAGCTGATAAGATTGAATGCTATAGGCTGCCCAACCCACATATTTTGGAATCAGTGTTGGGTACATGAAAAGTACCTACAAGAAAGATGCCTAAAACTTCTTTTACCTCTATAAAATTGAGGAAATCAAGGTGGAACCTTAAAATTTAATGTGTTTTAAACTATTTGTAGTATGAAATAATACTTCTTTCTAAATTTTATATTTTTAACTACAATTCCCACTTTTCGTGGAATGACTGTAATAGAGAAGTGACAAGAAAATTCAACATTCGGACTTGCGAAAAATACAATATGTGGCTGCAATATAAAAGACGCTGTATTTTGTTTTGTTATGAATTGTATTTATTCTTCTGTTTGAATGTAGGACTGTGCGTAGTAACTAAATAATTTTGATTATCGTTCTGTAGGTATGATTGATTTGAAGCACATGAATGAAAGAAATAAAAACACCATTCTTCAGCTGCACACTCAACAATAATGTTAAATTAGCAGTGTTGGGTCAAACAAACATACAGACACAATTGGATTGTTGCACTTCACAATGATAAAGTTACCAAGAACAGATATGTGCGTGCGGTTTTGTTGCTTTAAGAGGTCACGAAGAGGGAAACTCATCTTTAAACGCTAGTATTTTTCTTGGCCTGATCAATTTTAGTTCTGAATTAGACGCACTCTTAAGGAACATTTGGAAAGAGAAACAGTGTTTAAGAGCACATCAAACACTATACAGAACGAAGTCCTTCAAGCCATTTTGATGTATGCCATGATGAGATTTCAAAGAAATAAAGAAAGCTGCTGACTTTTAGCAGTTAAGGCTGATGAGACGACACACATATCGAATGCTTGTGAACGTGTGAACTGTGTTATAAAACGCAATATAGCGAAAACAATATTATTTATGGTGTGCTGCAATAGAAATTGAACACTTTACTTTGCTATCTATATCTACATATGTAACATATATTAGTAGTTATGTCGTGGTTAGTACCTATAATAATAATAATAATAATATGATAATCATAATCATAATAAATATTTGTGCACCACCAGGATTATTTATCACCACACGCCACTGCTCACCTGTGAAAATAACACTATTGGAAACCCAAACTCGCCTCCCTCGCTCAGATGTTATCTCCCCATTGAACCTAAGTAGATACATTTTTCCCATTTTCAAGATGTGTCGTCATAGCCGTGCAATCTAAAGCATTACTCATTACCCACAGTGTGTGTTTCATATGCAACTTCGGCATATCGAGTCCCACTGTAAGCAAAGATATAAGAAGAAGAAAAAAAGAGAAGAGCAGAAGTGAGAGATGAAATGGAGTTCTACTTTTGCTTCCTAGATGACATTTTCTTTTTCCACTTTCCTCCACTAGGTATCAACCCCTACTTCCTAGTGGAGGGGATAGTGGACGGAGCTTCTACGATCTGTTCAGATTTTCCTATTAGAACACTAAGGAAAAATGAGTGGAAAGCGTTAAAATTTTGAAAATGTTAAAGAAAAACAAACCTGAAAGTAAATTCAAAATACAATAACTAAAAAGAAAAAACTTCAAATATAGACAACTTCAAAGCTACATTTTAATTTATAATAACGATCAACTTAACATTTCTAACCTAATATAGTCTAACCTAACCTATGTCAACGACGAAACAGTTCAGTAAATAGCAAACTACATCACTTACCTTACATTAATGAAGACGTTGATACATTTCTCCCACTTCCATGAAAAAAATAATGCATGCATTCATGATGATCTGAATATGCTGTCTTGAACATGAACTCTGCTAAATATCCGTCATCAGTAAATACAACCTCCACACAAACCATGATCACGAGACATAGAACTACACACTCCTTTCATCACCAGAACTAATGTCAAAGTGTCAGAGACAAAATGAAAACAATCGATTATCGAATTAATGTGACGCCATCAAACATCGACTCGTGACAGGATCTTGCACGGACTTGGTTATTAAAGACCTAAATTAACCAAACCTAACCTGCATGAGAGGTTAGCACATGTACCAGAGCCAAACGGTTGCTATCCTTTTATAAACATCAAACACAAAATGGCTGACCACCACTTCCAATTGACCGATATCCGTAAGTACATAAATATACAGACTGGACTGCTCGAATGTACTAATTTCAATTGTATGTGACTGGTAAACGGTTGAAGATATAAACCTACAGTAACGTTTATATGAAAGGAAAACTCAACAAGTTTCGACATGCACATCACCATATCTCTACGTGAGCTCCAGCTGTCACTGTGACGATATCGAGGCGATGAACGATTTCTTGCCAAGCACGTTGGAGCATGTCTTCTGGAATGCTCTCAATAGCCTCTATGATGCACTCCCGAAGATCACGAAGGTCTCTGACTGGGGTGGCGTACACTTTATCTTTGACGTAGCCCCAGAGAAAGAAATCGAGTGGTGTTAAATCCGGAGATCTGGGGGGCAAGCGATCGGTCCTCCCCTACCAATCAAATGGCCAGGGAACACTTTGTCTAAAGTCGTATGAACGTCATTGAACCAGTGTGGACGAGCGCCATCTTGCTGGAAAAGGATGTTAGGCTGCAGGTTTTCAATTTGTGAAAAGAACTGCTCCAGCATGTCAAGATATGTGGTACCACACACAGTTTTCTCGGCGAAGAAAAACGGTCCAATGACCTGCTGTGACAAAACGCACCACACATTTAACTTGGGACTATCACAAACCTGCTCTTGTATAGCATGAGGATTCTGTGATCCCCAGATCCGCATATTATGCTGGTATATTTTACCTGACATATGGAACATGGCTTCGTCCGAGAAGAAAATCTTGGACATAAAATCAGGATCAGCGCCGAGACTGTCTAGCATCATATTGGCGAATTCCACTTGTTTGGGTTTGTCATCCGGCTCCAGACGTTGCATTAACTGCACTTTGTATGCGTACAATTTGAGACATTTGTGGACAATTTGTTGCAATGTTGATTTTGGTACTTGAAGTTCCTGCGAAGCTCTTTTTAATGACTTCCACGGGCTTCACTCATATGCAGCTTGAACATTTGCAACCATTTTGTCGGATGTTCTACGACCACCACCATGCTTCTTCAACACCGATCCTGTAGCAAAAAATGTATCGTGCCACTTCTTAATGCTTTTAGCAGTTGGAACATCATGGTTAAACACTCGCCGATACTCCCTTTGAACTCTAACAATTGATTTAAACTCTGCATACCACAACACAGTGTGCGCTTTCATCTGCGGTGTCCCCATTTTGACAATCGATACAATCTACGAAAAGAAACTGTGTCTGTGCACCATCTACCAACAGGATTCGAAACTTGTTGAGTTTTCCTTTCATATAAACGTTACCGTAAGGTTCTATCTTCAACTGTTCACCAGTCACATACAATTGAAATTAGGTACATTCGAGTAGTCCATCCTGTAATAAATCTAAACTACGATTATTTCTGCTCACTTTTTCTAAGTGTTTCCACATTAGGAATAATAATCAGAAGTACGTGTAATGTTGCAATCAAGATTTGAATCGTCATCTGCCTTCATACTCCAAAACCACAAGTACTATGTACTTCAAATTTTTTCATCGCAACAAGTGAACGGAAATGGTAATAGACATCAAAACTCAACACACATACTTTATTAATCAGCATTTATAATTTATAGAATAAGTCATAGTCATAACTTATGTACAGTGTATAGCCATTGGTTTTAACTTTTTAACTATTCAATGTTTTAACTCTTTGAAAATATGTGTATACTTTTATCAATGCTACCGATATCGTAATTCCATAATAATAATTCACATAGTGTTTTATTCTACTTAAAATTTTACCTAATGCTCTAATTTAGAACAATATTTAAACATATATTGTACTATATTCATATCAATCTTGATACAACTATATTTCATATTTATACAACATTACATGCATGTACAATCACATAATTACCTCGACTTATATTATCTTATGTTCACATTATATGAAGACACATAATAGACAAAGAGGTAGAGTTCATGCTTTCACGACCTCGATACTACATAAGGTAGTGTGGTCAGCAGTACATTCTGATTGTTCTGGAGCTTTGGCAATGACATAAAATTCTTGCCAATATTCGGGATTGAATCCGGGAGGACTTTTTTTTTTCTTTTTGCTAGTCATTGTTGTTCATGTCATATTATGAAATGATGTTACATAATTTGAATTGTTAATATGTACTCTTCTCCTTTTCATTAATGTGCACAATAAAAGGACATCACCTCTGCTTTCAGAACAAGTTTCGATTTCAGTGCACAGTTCATTTTAATAACATATTCAGCCATATAGTTTCATGTTAATGGTGCCTGTGTGTGTACATATAATATAAGCTTTTTTATTTATTTTTTTCCAGCTACATTGATCAAGGACGTAATCCACAACTTTATACAAAAGATTGTATTGAAAAAGCACTGACAAAAAATGAGCAAGTGAAAGGAAAAATTGATGCTTATAGGAAGTTCAAAGCTCATCTTCTCGTTGAACTCAACAGTGTCTTTCCAAATGAATTAACGAAGTATCGTGCCATCAGAGGAGATGAACGCCCACTTACTTGAAGCTTCAGGAATCTGTGTACTATGAATTTTAACAGAATTCTAAGTAACTGTGGTTTACTGTTTTGTTGTGTATTTTATGGACTGCTGTGTATAAGCCAATACACTTTATGACAGTGAAAGATGGGTAATGTGGTTGAAGTTAGTGTTATGTATTGATGCAAAATATTTTTCTTTTGGAATTCTATGATTACATGTATAGAAATATTTCAGAACTGAATGTAACAAAAATATGTTCTAATAAGGAAGTTTCTTTTTTCCTCCCAGAGGGAAACTATAGTCTCCTCTACCAGTGTACTAATATAAAACATGAATTTAGTAGCTGTAAGCTTTGAGAGCCCACAAGCGTAACTACACATCAACATAATTTACATCCTTAGACAAATAAAACTAGCATTATGAACTTCTTCTGTTTGTACGTTTTACTTCTTCTGTAGCAGTTCAGTTCATCATATTATCACTGCTATGCCAGTTCGTAGTTATAGTTTATTTTGTGGAACTATCATTGAACAGAAACCATAAATGAAAGAATAGAGGGAAACCTAATAAAGATATAAATAATTGGTTAACTAGCGGCCTTAGTCGTGTTAATTATGTAAGATTTGTGTGGCTTACAGCTGTTTCAGTGCTTCACGCACCATCCTCAGAGCCTACTAGATCTCAGTGTCATCTCGAACTTCTCTGCCTGTTATGTGGGTGTGTTTGATTGTTGAAAGGTGTTGAAGTGTGGAGTCACATAGTGTGTGTGTACTGACACAAATTCTCAACACACAGATCTATTTCAGTACACACACACCATTTGACTCCACACTTCACCACCTTTCAACAAACACACCCACATAACAGGCAGAGAAGTTCGAGATGACGCCGACATCTAGTAGGCTCTGAGGATGGTGCGGTAAGCACTGAAACAGCTGTAAGCCGCACAAATCTTACATAATTAATACGAATAAGTCTGCTAGTTAACCAATTAATTATATTCAAGTGTTAAAAGTAGTGTACACAAGATTCAAAATGGAAAGATATAAACTTTCGTTTTCCGCATTACATACAATATATTTTTATAATAAAATGCCATCTTGCTCCATTTATAACTTCAATAATACAGGGTGTCCTGTGATCTTTTAGCTCGGTTGGGTCTGGAATGAGTAATGCTCTGACAGTACAGTACTGTCCAAAGTTGAGGCATGTCGATTGCTGACCTACAGGCAGTAAGACTACAGTCTAGTATATACAGTCACGAAGCTCAATACGTAGTAAATATGCATCCATAGATAGTTGCTAACCACTAGGATCGCTACTATCGCCTCATTACAGACAATGCGAAATAGTACCTGCACAGTCTATTGTTCCTAGTACCCTCATAAACTCGAGCTTCGTGACTGGATGTACTAGACTGTGGTATGACTCTAAACCTTCTTGTGATAAGAGTCATTCTGTTCTGTCCCCGTGTTTATGAGTAGAGTAAATAAACTTGTTTGTGATATGACTTGTTTCTGTTATGTTTGCTACGTGTGCAAAATATGAAAGTCAGTGTCGAAGAACGAATGTTCATTAAAACATTTGCAAAGTATGGATAGTGGAGAAGGGTGCAAAAGAAACCTCATAGGAAGCATCCAAAGTCCCTGGAGCCATGCATGGCAACAATTCATGACATAGCGAGAAAATTTTGCACAACAGCACAGTGGTCCAGAATGAAATCTGAAGGGAAAAAATTATTTTGTGCTGATACTTGTCTTGTATGGCTTTTATATTTATAAATATACTAGGACAGATGCATTTGAAACATATTTAGGGCAATATTAATATAATTAACTTTTTAAAAAGAGGGATTATACTCTTTTAAGTAGTATTTATTGAAAAGTTAGTGAAATTCAGTATTTTTTCTCAGGAATGAATAATTCTGTAATTTTGATATTTTATATGCTGAATATGCACTACTTTTTCAATCATACTGTTTTCAGATTTTGTAAAATTACTGTTGCCAATTGTTAGAAATACAAATTGGTGTAACTTTTGTTAATTCTTACAGTTTCCGTGATAACTCAAACAGCTTTTAAGGTATTGCAGTGAAATTTTGCGTGCAATTGTACTTTATACTTGTGAACAAACCTACTTAGAACTATTGGTTTAACACTTATAGTTTATTTAAACAAAATGTTTAGACCTAATATAATTTTTAAAAAAAGGACTTTAAAATAAAAATATTTCTACTGAAGATTTTCAAAGATTCTATGTAATGATTCGGAAATAAACAGAAAAAAGGATCACTCAGAAATATTAATATTTGTGGAAATTATCAGAGAACCGGCATTTCACTGCCCAAAATGTTCATTTTGTATTGCTAATTATTAACTATAAGTGTAATAGTTTTACTAAGCCAGAAAATAGTATATAATTTCAGAAATAACGTTTATTGAACCTATAAAATTTCGAAGTTACAAACATATTCATTAATGAGAAAAAAACTACTGACTTTCACCAATTTCTCAGTACTTATGTGTATGTTCCCCCATTTTAAAATATGAGTAACTTATAAAATGTTATCAAATTAAATATTGTCTATAATGTATAATTTTGAAAAAAATATATATACATTTTCCTGTTAAATATCATTTCACTTTTGAAAAAAGGAAAAGATTCATGGCAGAGGCCTACAGTCTTTCACTCTATGTGTATAATGTTCATACTCCATTTTATGCCTTAAAATTGTTCAAAATTTGAAAATAAATCTGTTCATTAAATCACTCATTAACATACTGGCTTTTTGTTAGATTATTATTGTCCACCATAAATGCTAAGGCCTCCTATGCACTGTGTGGAACTGGTGACATTATAGATCAATGGTCGTCGGCACTCGCTGAAATGGGTAAAGGGTATTCAGTGCAACATCATATGCCCTGTCATGTAGCAGGCAGAGAGCATACCCTCCAGCAGCTATGGATGTACCATAGTGTAGTCTCTTATCTGCGGGTAAGAGAGACTAGCCCGAGGGTGCTGTGTGCTGATGACCACTGTTATAAATGATTTTAGGCCTTTTTATATTTTGTGGCTCTTGTTGGAGTTGTATGAGTAATTTCTTTCACAATCTCTGCAGCATCCCTTTTATCACTTGCTCTCAGGGACATCCATGTAGCCAACACAAACTCTTCTTGCGAATGCTCTTTACATTAGCTTTCTCTTGTTTTTATTCCACTTTCAACAGTAGCTATTTATGTATCAAGTACGCAAAATAAGGCTTTAAGCAGACAAATTCATTGTTTTTAGACGAGGTGTAAGCCAAGTCCAAGACCTCTGTGGTGGCCGAATGGTCAGACCTTCAGACTGTCACGCAGGTGGCCCGGGTTCGATTCCCGGTCAGGTCTTGAAAAAATCCATAGTGACAGTTGTGGCGGACAAGGTAGCTATTGGGGTTTTTCCCAGGGTTCTCCCGTCTTTCCCCAAATTAGAGATTTACATCATTCTGTCCCCATTTCTCCATTTCATTATCATTCCATAGAGTTCTCCCAACGCCGGTCGGCGACGCACAGAGGGGGTTGGCCTAGGAACGAGTGGAGTTGCCTGCTCGAAACCTGGACCAGAGAACCTTAGTGTGGTCAGCCAGTGTGGGTTTGGGAATGTGCCACCACAGGGCTAACGCAGCAGATCTCAACAAGGTCACAGTACTGGGCCATAGTGCCCTCCTCCATTAAATTTAATTCAAGCCAAGTCCAAAATATAGGATGAGTCCGTTAAAGGTTTTGCATACATGTTGCATAAATAGTTTTTAGTAAAAGCTCTCTAAATTATATGAAATAAAATAAAGTAAATATAAATATAAAAGGCATAGTCAGTCAAATGTCATATTCTCACCATCGTCTGATAAACATAATGAAACAATGTTGGCATATTAAAACCCTGTTAAAGTTGGTATGACAATTGTCACTGCCGTCTGGATCCAAATCTCGTATATGCTATGTACGAATGATTTAGACAGCACTGTGTTGATTTTGTTAAAAATGTGCTAAAGGTTGCCATGACGAATTTAGCGACCTAGGCCACTAAAGTTCAATTTTTCGGACTGATAAAGCAACTATTTTAGACAGCATGTACTAAAAAATATTTTCTAGACACTTCTACACTTCCAGTAGAAGTCCAGTTGCTCCAACAGAAATGGATGTATTTATTTTATGTTTTTGTTGCTAAATTTTAAAAGGAACTAGGTGTATTCCTAGTCCAATATCTCAGGGAACGTCGTCTTTTCTTCCAACCAACTACAACACTTTGTCAAGAATCTTTTCTCAGTTGTGTTGCATTGCTTCCAATGTTTACCAAATTCGCGTTTAAATACAATTAAACATTTTTAATACTGCGCAAAATGTCTTTAGAACACTCTTCTAAGCCATATTTTGTAGTACATATTTATATAAGTCTTAATTGGAAGGTTTCCCAAGCAGAACGTCATAAAGCTCCCAGGGAGTTAAAACAAAATGCGAGAGCTGCTGGCTCCTGCCTATAAAGAAACAGTATTTTAATGAAAGGGGCAATGGCAGGCAAAAAAGTGATAATTGATGTGATAATAGACATATATAGCTACCATACACAGCCAGAAAGAAAACTTAGACTTATAATTGTTTGTATGTCAATTAGAATACATAAACATGAAATTTTTATAGTAGGTACACTGTTCAATTTCTTTGAATAATTAATTTATAATTATATTTTCAATACACATTTTAATGAATGAAATAATAATATTATATCTGTAAGCATAGATTCCACTTGCTTTCCGAGTAAAAGGTGGCCATTTTTCTTCAATTTATAGCTTTTATCACAAGACTGAACGCTAAGAATTGGTCTCTCCGCACAGACTACTGATAATGCACCAGTTTACACTTCTCTCATGTTGCAATAATGAACGTAAATTCTTAGTCGGCTTTAGATTCATCATCTGTAGGTATAGGATAATGATATCATCATCCATAGCGCTACAATTCATCTCTGAATCGGGCCTTCTCAAGAACTCTCCTCCACCTGTCCCGATCCAATGCAATCGTTCTCCAGTTCCTCATTCTTAATGATACTGCATCCCCCTTCATTCCAGCTATCCACTGCAATCTTGGCCTTCCTCTCCCCCTCTGACCATCCATTAGGATAATGATAAATTACTAAATTACAGTTTTTGCAAGATGAAAAAATACAAACTTTTTTCCCCTCAAATTCGAATTTTGACCCACTGTGCACAGGTTCCATATTAGATATTAGGCCGCTGATTTAAATCCCTGTGGCTTTTATTTTTGGAGTACTCTGAAAGAGAAAGTTTATGCAAACAGTCTTCGTTCTTTAGACATTTGGAGGAACTGAAAGAAAACATTAGGCAGAAGATTTCGCAAATGAATAATTTCCATCATATGTCAGCAAGCACTTTATAAGATTCGAACTTTGTTTGCTTGGAAGCAGGAGGTCAGCCTTTCGAGACACATGTCACACAAGGTAAGTTGTACTTCACGGGAAAACTTTGTCGCAGATTCTCAGTTTAACTTCAGTACACTATGTGGGAAACAAATATACCAGATTGCGACCTTAGAATGACAAAGTTCTAGCTGCCATTTCTATTATATGGAAAACTGCGTTTCGATATTCAAAGCACCATAATTTTTTCGAGTTTTAATGAAAACCATACAAATTTTCTGAATTGCCTGAGACACTACATAGACACAAATGTATGATGTCAGAACATCAATATAATTTCGATTATACCGTAAACTAAAGGCTTAAAAATGCCGTTGGAACCTTGTCTGCTCATGATAACATAAAATCATAAGTTGACATGGTTCTGTGTGTTCTTAGTACCTTGTCTTGTTACACTTACTTACTTACAAATGGCTTTTAAGGAACCCGAAGGTTCATTGCCGCCCTCACATAAGTCCGCCATCGGTCCCTATCCTGTGCAAGATTAATCCAGTCCCTATCATCATATCCCACCTCCCTCAAATCCAATTTAATATTATCCTCCCATCTCAGCCTCCCCAAAGGTCTTTTTCCCTCCGGTCTTCCAACTAACACTCTATATGCATTCCTGGATTCGCCCATATGTACTACATGCCCTGCCCATCGCAAACGTCTGGATTTAATGTTCCTAATTATGTCAGGTGAAGAATACAATGCGTGCAGTTCTGCATTGTGTAACTTTCTCCATATTCCTGTAACTTCATCCCTCTTAGCCCAAAATATTTTCCTAAGCGCCTTATTCTCAAACACCCTTAACCTATGTTCCTCTCTCAGAGTGAGAGTCCAAGTTTCACAACCATACAGAACAACCGGTAATATAACTGTTTTATAAATTCTAACTTTCAGATTTTTTGACAGCAGACTAGATGATAAAGCTTTTCAACCGAATAATAACATGCATTTCCCATATTTATTCTGTGTTTAATTTCCTCCCGAGTGTAATTTATATTTGTTACTGTTGCTCCAAGATATTTGAATTTTTCCACCTCTTCGAAGGATAAATCTCCAATTTTTATATTTCCATTTCGTACAATATTCTGGTCACGAGACATAATCAAATACTTCGTCTTTTCGGGATTTACTTCCAAACCGATCGCTTTACTTGCTTCAAGTAAAATTTCCGTGTTTTCCCTAATCGTTTGTAGATTTTCTCCTAACATATTCACATCATCCGCATAGACAAGAAGCTGATGTAACCCGTTCAATTCCAAACCCTGCCTGTTATCCTGAACTTTCCTAATGGCATATTCTAAAGCGAAGTTAAAAAGTAAAGGTGATAGTGCATCTCCCTGCTTTAGGCCGCAGTGAATTGGAAAAGCATCAGATAGAAACTGACCTATACGGACTCTGCTGTATGTTTCACTGAGACACATTGTAATTAATCGAACTAGTTTCTTGGGAATACCAAATTCAATAAGAATAGCATATAATACTTCCCTCTTAACCGAGTCATATGCCTTTTTGAAATCTATGAATAACTGATGTACTGTACCCTTATACTCCCATTTTTTCTCCATTATCTGTCGAATACAAAAAATCTGATCAATAGTCGATCTATTACGCCTAAAACCACACTGATGATCCCCAATAATTTTATCTATGTACGGAGTTAATCTTCTCAAAAGAATATTGGACAAAATTTTGTACGACGTCAACAAAAGTGATATTCCTCGAAAGTTACCACAGTTGGTTTTGTCCCCCTTCTTAAAAATAGGTACAATTATGGACTCCTTCCATTGTTCTGGTACAATTTGCTTTTCCCAAATAGCAAGTACAAGTTTATAAATTTCGCTATATAATGCACTTCCCCCCTCTTGTCTTGTTACACTAAACAAGATTAATACATGATAATGACTTGTTTGCCATCCTATGCAATGGAAGTATGCAGATATTATTTGCAACTTTGACATTTATTACATTTTTACATTAAGTATGTCGATTTTTCACAGGAATAAAATAATTAAAGGGAGAAAACGAATTAAGAAAATGTCAGAAATTTAAACTTCTTACATTTATTACAAAGGGCATACAACATACCATTTGCATACCCTCCTGAGTCTATACCATACTTCATGATTATAATGTACGGTATATGTACAGAGACCCAAAGTATAGTAATAATATACCTGCATTTGTGCCCTAACTGTAATCTGCAGAATTTTTTCCAGAATTATTCCTCATGTCAGTGACTTTTTTTTTTTAAGTGTAAAATTATATGAACTTTAAAAATAAAACAACAAATGTCTCAGGACTCAGAAAGTTATAAGATTTCAGGGAGTCAAGGCATCACATCCGAAGCACAGAAAATGGAAATTGAAGAGCATTACTTGAATAAAACTGTATCTCGAGCTGAAAGAGATAGCAACATAAAAAATAAGCAATACTGTACCTTTATTAAGCTTTCATTTACAGAATGTGGTTACCTGTCCTAGGGCAGACATAAGTTCATTCTTTTAGAGGAAAAAAACTGAACACACATAATTTGACAGCTATTTTGTCAACAATCAGACAAGTTTACTGTGCTCTCTGAACTGAGCGTACAATCAGGAAGAGCAGTAAATGATATCACCAGTGCATTCAGGGTAACAGTAGATCAAGTAATAAAAGAGAACAACTTTACATAAACATGAGTCTGTTGCTGTCGTAATGATCACTTTTCAGTTTGTGAAGGTCTCTAAATTGTACTTCATATCAAGGATACTCCTATGCATGCTCTGCTTAGCTGTTAAGGAACTTTTAGATTTACACAAATCATAGTACAAAAAATAAATGTTTGCTATATTTAAATATGAACACACAATTTGACAACTATTTTGTTAACAACTTAAATGTGAAGGTAGTTACTTTTTATTTGTAGAGGAATGACACCTTAAAGAATAATAAAAACTAAAAAGTGAATGTCTTTCATAAGCAAAAACTTTTGTGCTGCACTTGAATTTGCAAGTGTTTAAGCAGTCCTTCATGTAATTTTCTTATCTGGTAGTCATTTCCCATAACTATGGTCCTGGAACACAACTATGGTCCATGATACAGCTATTCAAAGAACATTGTAGAAGTAACACAGACCGTTCATAGATAGCTGCAGTGACTTGACTTCAAACTACAGTACAGCAAAAATATAGATACACTACATTATGGAGTACAAAATTTGAAGGACCATAGTTGTGTTCCAGGACCATAGTTATGGGAAATGAAGATACATATTTTCCTCATTTCCTGACATAAGCATGCCTTGCTTGGTGCCTTTCCTTCTGAACACTACTTAACAGTTTATTAATCCGATCTGAATTGTATTCCAAACTCATTTCCACCACAGTATAATATCTCTTCGCAATGAATAATAAAGTTTGGAGTGCTGTTAGCTGCAATAGTGGTTGTGCAGATGTGATTGAATGAAAAAACTGTAAATTATGTCCCTAGTGGCCCTCTGGCTAATGTACAGCCAGCAACTGCCGTCTACTCACATACAGCAAGGAAGTACCATGAAGAGCTGTATCTGCTTGGCAGGAAAAATACATGGAGCAATACAAGGTTCTATCTGCGCCACAGTTGTAGGTAGAACCATATTTTGTTAAAGTGTGAATATAAGGTCTGCAGATAGTACTGTGTCACTTTCATAGTTCCCATATTTTCTCACACATGACATTAAGATGCTTATTTTTTATTCGAATGCGTCAAATATAACCTTGTAGTGTAAAAATATGACTTTAACGAATTTTGTCAGATAGAACCTTGTCATTCTAAAGTCACGAGATGCAAACTACTGGTAACAGATGACTGGACATCCCTTATAGTTTCAATGTAGCCATGTAGTCAATTTGACAAAAACATTTATGTGCAGATATCTAGTTGTATATTGTAATGACTGATATTTGCTCTTTACGAAAATCAGCATTTAAAATTGATAGGAATATTAAAAGTATTAGTGGTTTATACCAAGGTTCTCATCATATCTTGGCATTTACCCAACAATAGGCCTCTAGTGAAAGCTACAACTAATGCAGCCAAAGAAGCAACTTTCACGGCTGGGCAAAATACTGTCATCCAAGTATTTCAAATACAAATACAAAATACTTCAAAAAATTGTATTTGAAATACAAATACAAAACACTTTTAAAAATTAATCAAAATACATTTTTATTTCAAATACTCGATACAATATATAGGCCTAAAGAAATAAGAATATTACTGTACTGAAAATCTAAAATATTATATTAACATTAAAAGTATTTTTACCTCGAAGTTTTATATAAACACTGTAACTGAACATTCTTCCTTTTCTCAGTCAGCAATGAAATTATACTACATATGAATAATTGCTGCTCCCTAAAAAAAAAAACAGTTTTTCAAAAAAGTTCATCAGATAAGGATCCCCTTACTTGTGAATGAATAAATCCTGCAAAACAGAACAGCCTTTCTACGGGCGCAGAGGAACACAAATTTGTATTATACTTTATAAAAGCTTATTTCACTGTTGGGTAATTCTTTAGAGTGCACATGGTTGTTCCTTTGCCATTTAAGGATTGTATGAACTCGTACTCCACAGTAGACAAGTTCTTTTCTTTTTGCTTTTCAAAGTCTATTGTACTTGAGTTGAAAATATAAAAATTGTTTTCATCGTCTGAACTGACCAAAGGTGTAACAGACAACTGCTTAGCTGATTTCACCCACATATTCTGTATCCTCTTCTTATCATTTGGTGAGGCAGTGTCAGGTTGCTATCTCATATTAAATGATGGGTGCAAGCAAGCTGCCAAAATTGCTCAATTTGCTTCTGGGGTCAGATCAAACATCACTTTAAATCTTGATGAAAGCGAACTTATTAGGATTGGAGTTTCTTGGAATAGATGGCGTAGATTACTAGATAACAGAATATGTAATCTGTTTTTGAGGGAAATTAATGTAGACAAAAGTTGGCCGTAATAGCATGTCTTCTCATTTTGCATTAAATCAAGGGCTATGTAATGGGTTTCAAACTGCACAATATTCTTCAAGGTACTGAAACTCAACATCTTTGAAGGTTGGCAATCCCAGTTTTTCGCATATACTGTTTATATCATATTTGAATTGCAATATTTGAGAGATTGAGTCATAAAGAGAATTCCATCGAGTTAGGCAAGGAAACTTTAATGAATATTTCAAGACATCTGATATAATTTCTGAGGATTTGGGTCTCCTAGATGCATTCCATAATTCTGAACATTTAGGAAGAGTTGGGTAATGGATCCTTGATGCTGTTGGAAAGTTCTTTACGGCATTAAGGAAATCAGTTGTGGCAAGAAAACTAAGTGTATGGCTAGCACATCTGAAATGGGTAGGCAAATAAGACAAAAGTTCATTCTTCAAATCCAAATCCAGAACTTAAAGGACAAGAAGAAGAAAAAAGTATTTTGAGTATTTGAAATACAAAATACATCAATTTTATGTATTTAAATACAAAATACTTTCGAAAATCCTTACAAATTACAAAATACAAAATACAAATGTATTTCAAATACTGCCCAGCCCTAGCAACTTTTAACATCTATAGTGAAGCACATGGACAGGGCAGAGCCAGAGCGCAGTGTTGCAGCTAGCAATATTCCCTTCCCCTCCCACAGAGTCGGACAGTATATGGGTATTATCAGTCAGCAACTACTAGAAGCCAAAGTAAATGGGTGTACTGTAATGTGTCCCGAATTGCAGAATCAGCATAGAGCAAGTGATGCTCTAAGCCAAAGTAATACAGGGTCATCGGACAACAGGAGACGAAAGTAAAATGGGTGTGGACTTACTTGAGAATAGGGCAAGAATTGGAAAGTTCAGCAGAAGAAGTAAAAATGGGAGAGCAGTGAGAATAAAGAATTAAAATATGCGATTGGAGTAGTCATAGTGATGTTATTAATTATGAGAGGAATTGAAGTGAAACTGGAGCCAATGAATGTGAAGAGCAAAGAGATGAGAGAAGTAATTAAGGAAGAAATGAAATTAAGGTTCATAAAAATCAATCAGGAAATAAAACTACCGATTTGAAGACAAAACATGGAGAGAAACAACAAAAGAATCAAACCACTACCAGTTAAATAACCAGTTGGAAAGGAAAAAGCAAGATTCTACAACATTTTAAAGCAAAAACACTGATATCTTATTGAAGTCGCACACTACAGCTCCTCAGGTGCACCATCTCTGTTATGACTTACTTACTTAAATGGCTTTTAAGGAATCTCCAGGTTCATTGACACCCTCACATTAGCTCACCATCGGTCCCTATTCTGTGCAAGATTAATCCACTCTCTGTTATGACTAGGCCAAAAAAATAAATCTGCATAAAATATTTTGATTTCATCTTCTCCAGGGAAATGCCATCATGACATCATCACTTAAAATAAGGAGGACATGTATACTTTCTCCTACAAACGTGCAAATGTATGTACATACTGTGAGAAACACTATAAACTCGTTTTGGCTGAAAATGCACATTAGGGTGGCCCTTAGGGTGGATTTTTGTTTTTCGTAAAAATTTAAAGATAGCTTCTAGAATTCTTACACAGATTGAGAAAATAATTCCCTAAAAAACTAGGAGGGACTGGGCAATAAGAACTAAAGTTTTAACCATTTACTTAAATTTCTATGTCCAAGAACACGTGAAATATTTATGATTTTTTTTATGTTATCCTTCATCATTAATGGTTCTATTATTCTTGAGTCTTTAGATAACGTTGATTTCTTCACATCTGAATATCGGTGCTGATATTCGACACAATTTGCAGGATGAACTGTATTTTTCTTCTTTCGTTGTCAGCATATTATTGTAACCTGTCATCACTTCTGCTGCATCATTTACAATTTTAAGACCTTTTGCCATATGTAGGCCTGTTTGGAAATGCTCGTTACTTTCTCATTTTGACAGATGTGTTTCCAAGAAGTCACCATTTATTTAAAACCTTTAAAAATCTCCTTGAAACGTGACAAACAAGGTTTTCAATGTGTTTTTCTAAATATTGATCTAAGAACTTCGGTTCAGCTGATAACATTTTATATTTTCCTCTATACTTTTCACATTTCAGAGCTTCTACCATTAGTACCGGTATTTTAGTTTCAACTGAAGGATTGGTTTGTTTTTGTTGTTCATTTTAACATTTGTGTAAAACAATGAAGCTTTCTTAAATTAAAACGTTAAAAGTGTTATAAAGAACAGACTGGAAGATACAATGGGCACATTAAAGCAATAACTAAACCATGCATCGGGTCAAATTACGCAGAACATATTAATATAACAGTCACAATTATAATAACATAGAAACAGATATGAAAATACTACACATCACGCCAAAAAGTCGTTGTCGTCTTCCTGACAAGTATTAGGCCGAGTGGCCTGTTACGGTCTTAAAGTAGAATTTTCAGTCCATCTCTTCTTTGGACGACCTAGAGATCTTTTGCCATGCGGATGGTAATGAAACAGTCACGCCAAAAATCCACAATTAAACATATTAGAACAATACAAAATATGCAAGCATACAATAACATACAGTATATACAGCATATACTTAATACACAATAATTACAATTCAATACACATACATTATTTGATCACATAATACACAACATACAAACCCACCACTATAAGAGCAGCACACCCCCACCACTGATGGCAGCAACTGCCGGAAATCAAGACAAGCTCGAGCCTCAGCAGTTCAAAAGACTGATGATGACACCACACCAGTGTTGAAATAGGGCCTGTCTGTCACTAAGGTATATTACCTTTTTTTAACATATTACAACACGTTTACTGTTTTAATTTTAAAAAGTTTTATTGAAAGATTGATATCAAAGAATGCCAATGCTGTTTCTGGTGCAAGGTTACGAAATTTCTGCAAAAAACTTTGCTTATCTATTTATTAATATGGCTATAAGAACATACAAAGAAATTGTAAATCCTGAAGAGAACAAGTGAACGAATCCACGCTTTCATGTAAATGCACACAAGAATTATGCATGTCTGATTCCATTATATTCATCAGAGGAAAGAGGAAACTGATGCCAGAAAAGAAAAATTTTGATGTAGTAAATTGCTTTAATCATTTACCTTCCTTGATGAAAGGATCCTGGAATTCTGAATGATATTTCTCGTGAGGGAATTTCTCCAAGGAAAATTACCATAAGTTCCAGCACATCTTGATAGTCCTCTTGAGGAAATTATTCTTTAAGATTTTTTAGAGCAAAGTGAAGCAGTTCATCACTATTCCGCAGCCTTTCTTTGAACACCCAGAATGAATTCCACTTTATTTATTTTATATCAATTTTCCTCGAATTTGTTGAAAATTGGAATAATTGTCCCAGAAAACTTGGCAATTGTGGTGTCGAACATGCCCTTCAAATCAGTCTCATAGATATGATGCCTACATGGTAAATGGAGAATATACCATATCTCCTAATTTCTATTCAAATAACACACAAGGCCATTGAAAAAGATATAGTTTTGGCGTATTTTAGTCCTTTTAGTCCCTTGTAAAGCAAAGGGGTCATCTGCTATACTTAAGTCGCTAAGTTGAGGGGACCAGGTTCTTCAACTGGAATCAAACCATATTCTATGGATGTAGAAGACTCAACGTGTGTTGTTCTCTCTGCAAATAAAAATTGGTGTATGCCACAAATATTTACTATTTATTCAGTTATTTTAAAAGTTTGTGAGTAAACTAAATCTAAGTTCGTATTAATGTGATATAAAATTAATTCTGATAATATTCACTATATTCAACGTGAAGTGTAGTGTACCTTCACAGTTTTAATTAATTGTGTTATCTTCATTCTTGGATACACTCTTTTAACACTTGTAATCACTGAGTACGTAATAACTGCTTTACTGTTAATATTATGGTAAATTACCTCGCTGACTAGTTTCGACGTGGTGTCCATCATTCTCCAAAGACTAGGCTTCGAAGAATGATGGACATCACATCAAAACTAGTCAGCCAATTAATTTACCATAATATTAACACTTATTCAATAATTGCATTAGTTCCACAATGAAAGTAATTAATTAAATACCACTACCATTAATAATAAAATAATATAAATTACGGTAACAATTTTAATTGAAAAAATGCTGTAAAATTACCCTGCATTGACATTTCACTTAGCCACTGGGATCGCCTGAATTCTTCCTGTTGCTGATATAGGATGTGTTTTATTTCTTTTTCCATCAATACGTAATCTTTTCCTATCATTGAGCCTGGTCTACCTTCTTATCCTTCGACCCCAGATCACATTTATATATGTGATCAGGGCTTTGACTTAGAAGAAATTGGCAGTCTTCTTCAATAGTGATCATCTGAAGGACAACATTGCATATGCAAAATCGAACAGATCTAGTTTTTCCAGAAATACCTGCTCTCCTATTTCTTGAAGTTGAAATCTGCGTTTATAACTCTTTTATAACACTTTTCACTCTTTATACAATACCCCCAATTTATCACCATTGTGTTGAAACTTTGTTGCTTTCTCCCAAAATACTTCCACTTCTTCTACAACCATATGTGCACTGAATGTAAATTCAGTTTTACTTTACGCATATTATAGAACAACACTTTTGAAATCTGACCATTGGAAGACAATTATGTACGCATTATTTGTCTCTCACCATATCGTAAGAAAAACTTTCTTGTTCCCATTTTCTATTACTTTTCAACCACAATAATTGAATTGATTTTTTGTACAACAACACGTCAGAGTCAGGTTTAGGTCGAAATTGAATTAATAATAATAATAATAATAATAATAATAATAATAATAATAATAATAATAATAATAATAATAATAATAATAATAATAATTAATAATAATAATTTATTTAACCTGGCAGAGTTAAGGCCATACGACCTTCTCTAACACTCAACCAGGAGTAAAAACTGCGTTACAAAAACACTACAAATTTACAAAGTACACTACAATTTTACACAAAAAACTGAATAAGATAATAGTAATAAAATGTAAACAACAAGTATGAAGAAATCAGGCATAATATATAACATACAGAAAGAAAGAAAAAAGCATAATAAAATGTGAACAGCAGGTCAAAATAAATGAGGCATACAAAGTATAAAAATAATAATAATAATAATAATAATAATAATAATAATAATAATAATAATAATAATAATAATAATAGGGTCATTCCATAGTGACACACGTAACATTTTTTAAGTACCGGTACCTAAGTATGATCTTCACAGGATATTTAATTAAATACTTAGTAATTCGTGAAAAAGACATTACTATCTTTTAACGTAAGCATTGCTAAATATAAACACAAATTCTTAATGAAAAGGAATAATTAATAATGCAAAAAATATTAAATATTGTATGGTGTGACACACGAACATTTTCTTGCCACTAGATTTATTACCAAAATGGAAAATGTTCATATTATTGTGCCAAATGACATAAATGCATTCAGTTGTTTTCCAAACAATTAAGACACTTGTGTAGTACATGTAACTGCTAAATCACGAACTTTAAAAAAAATTAACAGTGTCATTATAAAACAAAATATTGCAAATATGTTGTGACACACGAACGTGACACACAAACATTTTTGTCATGTTGGTTACTAATTGTTTTAAATGCACTATAAATACATCACTTCTTGTGAAAGTCTTATACACTATGCCTACAGTTCTTATTATACAAAACAACACTAGATTGCACTAAAATACACTTTTAAATTTAAAATATCCACGGTTTTTTACAATCATACCGTATGTGGTGATATTTCCTGTGTAATGTGATGTGTAGAATATACAAATATGTCAGCCATTTGTAGTACTTCCCTCCCTTGGACATCATAGACACTTTAAATTCTTCGCCACCACAAGATTTTGTAACTTCACATGTAGCCTATATTTGACGTCTTTTTTTTTACTTGGTCATTTAACGACACTGTATCAACCACTAGGTTATTTAGTGTCAATGGGATTGGTGATATCGAAATGGTATTTGGCGAGATGAGACCGAGAATTCGTCATAGATTACCTGACATTCGCCTTATGGTTGGAGAAAACCTCGGAAAGAAACCAACCAAGTAATCAGCCCAACTTAAATTCTTGAAAATACTGTCAAAAAATGTTAAAATGTATTAATATTTATATCAATAGAAGAACTACCGGTAATATAGACTTAAAAAGGCCTAAGTTTTAGAATTGCTGAATGATACCTAGGGCAAGTTAATTAATGTTATTAAATAAAACGATTTTAAATTAATATCAGAAATTTAGTACCATTTACGTAATGTGCAAATAATTACATAGGCCTAGTATGGTGGCTAGGTACCTATTTACGATGTACCGGTAAATGTACTGCATAAACTTGTTTTTTTATATGAAATAAATTACCGTAACATAACCAATTTTTGTAAGTTTTTAATTCAAGGAATTAAAAAAATAATAAATATTTTATACGAACTTTAGCCATAAATTGTCTTATGCTAATTTTAGGCCTACACACTATATTTTTACAACAGCTGTTGTTTAGTCTCTCCAAAGACAGGTGTGAATCTCACAAGTGATACCAAGAAGGCACCACTTATGAGACAACTAGGAGATAATGGGATAGCGTGGCCAGTTCCTTTCCCCCTTACAACAGTTATGGAACACATATTTTCAAGAGTGTTTAACCTACAGTTTATGTACATTGAAAAAAAAAAACCACAGGTGCGTGTGCACGCACACACAAGTATCTAAATCAACAATAAGTACCGGTATTTGAAATTCCACTACTAATTATGTTTAGACGTAAAGACTTCCAATAACAACAAAAATTGTAACTGGATTTTAGGATAAACCTTAGTGACACACGAACATAACATTTTTGTTCGTGTGTCACAGTCATTGTGTTACGTGTGTAACGTGTTTTTCTTGTAGAATACGTACATAAATCAAAATGTTGTCCATATAAGAAGTTGATTGTCATGTGATGTATCTTACTTTTACATTTATGAAACATGAAAAAATGAAATGGTTTTGAAGAAATATAAACAAATGTCCATTTGAGCGTGACACACGAACTCTCAACCTTTCCTTGTAATAATTGCAATAAAGCACGAAATAATCATTGTATTACGGTTTATGTGCGTTGTAATTATTAACGAAGGTCCGCACTTCATTATTAATTGCATTTAACATACAGAAGTAATGATTTATTTGCCTTAAATGTGCATGTGATTTCTAGTAGACAATTTCGCACTCTTAAACCACAGACTTCTTGGCGCTTTTTCTCCCACATACGTGTTGTTACACAATGAGTGTTATCAGATTAAAAAAATTCGGATCATAACGAAAAAATGACATATAACAAGCAGAGATTCGTGAGATTTTTATTTTTCGTGAAAATGTCGCATTTTCGTGGAATGACCCAATAATGATAAAAAAAAAAAAAAAAAAAAAATAATAATAATAATAATAATAATAATAATAATAATAATAATAGTAGTAGTAGTAGTAATAAAATAGTGCAGTACAAAGCATACAATGAATACAATATTTTTAAGTACACACAGTAAGGAAAATTATGATTATATATAGCTCAACTTATCACATTAGAGATATACCAAACAATATGAAAACAAAAATATAAAAATAAGTTAAATATCACTAGAACATAAAAAAAATGTGAATTCGTGGAAACATGCAATACAACACTTGTCATAATAGTAAGTTAGTTTGGCAACTCGTCATAAGATAATTTTCTAACTTGGATTTGAAAGATTTCAATGTTCGGCAGCCCTTGACTTCAGGCGGCAGAGAGTTCCAGTGACGAGAGGTAGCAACAGTGAAAGATGAGGAATACAGAGATGATGCGTGAAGTGGAATTTCTAGCGTGTTATCGCGTTGTGATCGAGTATTAATATTATGATAGCGAGAGAGAGTATGAAAACGAGCGAATAAATAATAGGCGGATGAAGTGTGCATAATTCGATATAAGAGAGAAAGTGAGTGCAGATTTCTCCTCTCATGTAACCTAAGCCATGATAACTTCTCGAAAGAAGGTGAGATATGATCATAGTATCGAACATTACAAATGAAGTGGATGCATGCGTTATGAACACGCTGTAGTTTCTGAGCGGAATCAATTCTGAGATCACTGAACAAAACGTCGCAATAGTCGAAGTGAGGTAGAATGAGTGTCTGTACCAGCGTTATTGGCACTAGCTTGTTCCTTGAGTGCCGATCTACATGTTTGTGTAGTAAATACACATGTCAGTGCTAAGCCTAATGCTATGGTAATATCGGGGAACATTCAATGTTTGGAAAAATGCACATGTCATGTTACATCCCAGAGGAGCGTAATCATCTTTATGATAATATTGTTCTGTTACTAAAGGTGATGTAGATGCTGAAAATGATGTATAAGACTAAACACAATACAATAAGCATTTAAAATTGTTGTGCTGTAGTAATACTGGTAATTGTTTTTTTTTTTTTTTCAAAACTGCACATTCAGCAGTACAAGAAAGCTATTAATTTTCCAAAACAGTTCGTTAGAACTACAGTTTTTATTGTAGAATGTACTTTTCCTAACTATATGCAATATATTTAATTTGTATTTCATTTCAAATAATATTTTAAGAAGTTTTCCTGTTTATCTCAAAACCAGTTTTTGTTGGCATGTGTTGTTTTACAAAAAATCGATTCAATTACTAAATCGTATCAATTTCCATCACCATCTTAACAGTGGAACTACGTACTAATACCAAATCCAAATTTGCCACACTCGGGAGGGGTGAGAGGTTCCCACTTGGAGCTATATGACATATGTTACCTCAATCTACTTTTACTAATCTAAGTACTAGTGTGTTCTTTCTGGTCGAGTAAACAGGAAATTTCTACTGTTGTTTTTAGAATTCGGATAATTTAATAGTTACCATCCAACCACATACCCACCACAAATAAACCTAAATCATAAACTTAACCCTGTAATAAAACTCCCTATTCAGCAAAGTTGCACCTCTGTTAATCTTCTTCGCACGATTTTTTATTGGTTCCGTATTATGTAATAACTTTAAGGGGTGTCCTGAGAAAAATTTGTAAGTTCAAAATTAAGGGTCACCATAATGCACTTGTATGATTTCTCAAATAACCGATTCAATTAATTAAAATGGTATTCTGTTTATTTAAAATGTCATCACATTTCAGCTTATGATACTTAAAATTAAACATTTAGGCAGACAGAGAAATATCTTGTTGCCAAGCAACCTGTTTCTTTCTGAACTAAATAAATAAAAACTATTTTAATTTACTGTAATTGTATTGATTTGATCATGCCTAAACATGAAATAAATTGGATGTATGAATAATTTAAATAGTGATTATCAAGATTAACAACTAAAGTCAGAATTCACTGTCTGGAAAAAGAGATAAGGAAATTCTAATAATGATCTAAGATATAAAGAATTTTAATTTAGAAGCTTCATAATTTTTATAGGCTACTCAGTCTGAAGAAGTTTTAATATGTCTGAAATTGGACCCAGTGGAAATTATGACCAGAAAAAGACGAAGTGGGTAGCATGTGATTTTTGCCGCGTAAAAAAGCCTACTAAGTTTAAATCAGAACATATTGAGGTAACATCAACAGATGAAGGCATATTTCAAGGACCAACTTGTTCACTGTCAGTATATAATACTGAAGTGCACCCCTTACCTGAAGCAAAGAAAGCTGAATTATCATTAAAAGCTGAAAATGTCTCACAGCAGTCAACATCAAAGAAGAAAAAGAAAACAGAGTCAAAAAATGGCATGACCATTGCAAAACTAGAGAAGGAACAACAAAGAGAATATGAAGAAAAATTAAGGGAAGTCAGAAAAGTGGAGAAATACAATAGAAAGATTGCAATGGAACGGCGTAAGTGAGGACAATGAGAGATAATATCGACCAGTGTTCATTAATTAGTAAAATATTTAGGTACCTTTCTCTTTTAGTGGCTATTCAGCTTTATTACATGAAAATTAACAGTGCCTATGAAAAATGAGAAATAAGTAAAATGTATTAATAATCAGACATGACTCAAAAACCATTCAAAATATAAAATTACTGAAGTGAAAAAATTGGGGTCACTCAATTATTTTGTAGTTGCAGCCATTTACTCAAGGTGTAAATATAAACAACAAAGAATGAACCATATCTCAGAAGTAATTCTTGTTTTTGAATACCGTAGTATTTTTTCCCAAAATTCACTAAATTCACAGTACATTTATTACATTATTATTATTATTATTATTATTATTATTATTATTATTATCGGTATTATTCCTAAATAAGGATGTAGACTACTATTGAAGCACTTTGGCAAAAATGGTCCATTATGCATCCCATAAACTGAAAGTAAGACCCTCCTTTTCAAAGCCAGGAGTTTAATTATGTTCAGATTTGGTTCTCCAATAAAGAGTTTGCATTTATTGCAATAACGAACTTAGTATGATCTATTAAGTAGAGCTCAAGATATCTCTTAGAGATTTGCATTTCATTAAGAACGACTGACCAAGAGTCATGATATATGTGCGGTTGGTCACTCGCTCCTTATTATATGCAGCAGGTTGGCTGCCATATGTCCTGACTCTGCAGAAAGAAAAACACTTGATGAAGCATCATGGACGACCGGTTGTCTAAATTGCTTGAAAGGTATCATAGACTGAAAACTGATTTCAATTGATGTGTTTACAGTATAAGCTATGGAAATGTTAAACTGCCTGATGCCCTATTACCTGATTAGTGACCCTAGTAGGTATACAGGCTATCAGATTGAATTAAAATTAAAATAAAATATTTAAATAATATTAATAAATCAATAAAATGAAACAAAATTTTAACAGACAATGTTGACTATAAGAATATAAGTATATAGTATTAGCAGCACTAAAAAAAAGATAAAAATATTATGTTAGTCTTTATTCTCTACTTGAATGGAACAGTTAACTTAGCTACAATATCTTACATCACTGATAAAGATATGTCAAACAAAATATCTAAATTTATAAAAATCAATGGCGTAATTAACACTGTCTTCAAATCATCCCATGTTCAGAAACATACAAGGCTAAAGGTATATAAGACACTTAGCTCGACCGGTCCTCACTTACGGTAGCGAGGCATGGACAATCAGAAAAGCTGATGAGCAAAGGCTGACGACAGCTGAAATGAGGTTCATGTGACGAACAGCGGGATGCTCTTTGCTGGAACACCGTAAAAATGTGGACATATTGCAGAAACTAAAAATGGATCCTACAGTTAATTTTGTTCAACAATATCGACTTCAGTGGAAAAAACATGTCGAAAGGATGGATTGCACTAGATGGCCTAAACAGATTCTTACTTATGTACCACGAGGAAAGAGGAAATTGGGAAGACCATGCAAGCGCTGGCATGAGACCATAACAGATCCTGTAGGGTCTAATACGTGACGGATATGATGATGATAATATTTTGTAACAGTATTGTATTCGTATTCGTAATGGTACAGGACAAAAGTAAATACATTAAAGAAACAAGGAGAAATCCTAGATAAGATTGAACAAAGATTATTAATTTTAAAACCAATTGGCGATTTTTCCATTGATTGTTTCAATTTTGGAATAACTTCAGCATGAATTTCGTTTGTTTCATCCTTCATATTTCGTGATATGGTCGTTGAATGTGGAATAATAGAATTTGTATACACTTTACCATAAGTTGCTCCAACGTCAATCATTGTCTGCAATTAAGCATCTTATAATATACATTATTGTAAAAATGTTAAGCAAAGTGATGATGTAGATTTGGTTTATTTTTGTTAAATACTACCTACTGTGGCTGAAATAGATTACTGTACGCCTGCTTTTGAAGAAATTTGAGACTCATCATAAAATCTCTGTTCTTTTTATGCAATCACATATTTACTAAGGCAGAACATAGCAAAACACCAGAAACACCACACTCAAGATTGGAGGAAGAAGACTGCCATTCTTAAAAAAGCAATCATAACAGCAAAAAAGAACAGTTTTAATAAATTTATTGAAAATATTAATTACAGAACTGATAGCGCTAAAACATATAAATTTCTGAAGAATATTTCCAATACACAGGAAAATACTAGCCATCCTATTATTCATAATAATAAAACGCTAACAGATAGTAGAGATATAGCAAACGCATTTAATAAACACTACTCATACTCTCACAGATTACATCCCAATATCAAAAAAACTGACAAATTTATCAAAAGAGAATTACATAAAAATAATAAAAACAATATTACTAGCAATATCACAAAACCTGAAATGTTTCATCAAAATTTTACTCCCAAAGAATTAACTCTAGCTTTACAAAATTTAAAAACCAAGAAATCTCCTGGCCCCGACATTCATTCCGAATTTCTGAAACATCTGGGGGAAAAAGCCAAGTCTGTACTTTTACCGGTATCCATTTTCAATTTATCATGAAACACCTCAATTCCTGCAGCTTGGAAAAAAGCAATCATTGTACCAATTCACAAAAAAAGGGAAACCTGCTCATGATGTTAATAGTTATCGACTAATAGCACTATTAAGCATGATAGCAAAAACCATGGAGTCCATGATCTCCAACAGATTAACTTGGTATTTAGAATCCCAAAATCTTTTATCACCAAGACAAGCCGGCTTTCGACAAATACACTCTACTAATGAACAAGTCATACGCCTCGGCCAAGAAATAAAAGACAGTTTTAACAAGAAAGAAGATACCTTGATAATATTTATTGACTTTCAGTTAGCATATGACTCTGTTTGGAGAAATAAATTATTACTAAAACTCCAGAAATTAGGTATCTCCAGCAATATGTTCAGATGGATATCAGAATTCCTTAGTCAAAGATTCATTGCCACTAAATTCAATAACTCACTTTCTAGTTACAGACAAACATATCGAGGTCTACCTCAGGGCGCTGTCCTAAGCACAACATTATTCAATATTTATATAAATGACTTACCCTCCCTATTAGAGGAATCAAACATGAAAACAGCACTATTTCCAGATGATAAAGTTTTGTGGACTTCCGGATCTTACAGACATAGAGACAAAATTCAAAATTCTGCTCTAAAAAGCTCTAACTCAACTACATGAATGGAATACATCAAATTTGATGACACTCAATTTAAGCAAAAGTAACTACTGTACCAAATATTTTCACTTGGTAAAAAAGAAAGAGAATTCAATATCCAATACAATGGCCAACACCTTCCTAGGACTTATGAATCCAAATATCTTGGAGTTATTTTCGATAGTAAGTTAACATGGAGCAACCATTTGAAATACATTTCTGAAAAAGCTCGTAAAAGATTCTCACTTCTAAAAAGACTAGCAGGAAAGAAATGGGGATGCTCTAGGAATACTTTGAACACTACATACAAAATGTTTATACAGCCAGTGCTGACATACTGCGGAGAAATTTTAATTACTTCATCTTTCATAAACGAACTAGAACATGTCCAAAACCAAGCTCTCAGGCTCATCACTGGTTTTATTTTATTTTGTTGGGTTATTTTACGACGCTGTATCAACATCTAGGTTATTTAGCATCTGAATGAAATGAAGGTGGTAATGCCGGTGAAATGAGTCCAGCATTCAGCACCGAAAGTTACCCAGCATTTGCTCGTATTGGGTTGAGGGAAAACCCCGGAAAAACCTCAACCAGGTAACTTGTCCCGACCGGGATTCGAACCCGGGCCACCTGGTTTCGCAGCCAGACGCGCTGACCGTTACTCCACAGGTGTGGACTCATCACTGGTGGAATCAAAACAACTCCAATAGATTCTATGAGATTCCTCACTAATATTAACAGCATCAAAATGACAATAGAAGAAAAAGCACTGATTCAATATAAAAAACTTATCAGATTACCAGGAAACAATTGGCATTCATATAGTCCTCTCCGTAGATTAAAAACTCAAAAAAGTTTCATATCCATGGTTCAAGAATTAAAACAGAAAATCAATATCCCGAATTTAAAAGAAAACTTACAAATTAAACCAAACCCTTTAACTCTATTAAATATAGAATATAATCTAAATTTAACAGAGGAAATACTGAAATCAGAAGTAAGCACTGAAATAATGAAACAATTGTCTTTAGAGACAATTAATATTAGGTACCCTCCACAAAACTGGCATCATTTATACACCGATGGATCCTTGATCTCCAGAGAACAAGGTGCCGGGGCAGGTATTACGTGCTGTCTCTTCTCACTTTATAGATCTCTTGGATATGGAACAACAAGTTTTGATGGAGAAATAGTTGCAATAAGTGAAAGTCTCAGGAATCTTCTATTTCACATCAATAAATTTAAGAATGCAGTTATATTGTCAGACTCCAAAGCAGCTATTCTATCAATAGTCTCTAAACACACACCTTCATCTCAAACAGCAGAAATAACTAAAATGCTCTCTCAATTAATATCACTCAATAAAAGAATTGTATTGCAATGGATACCATCCCATAGTGGAATCCTGGGAAACGAGAATGCGGATGCACTAGCAAAGAAGGGCAGCACTGCTACTTACAGACCTGTTATTAAATCTACGTATTACTCTGTGAAAAGATTTATTAAATCTACATACTTAGACTTCAACAAACAAAATTTGATAACACAATCTCAAGGGAAAAAATGGAATTCTCTGCATCAAAATCCACAGTTAATTCCCGATTTACCACGAAAATCGTCTGTAGCTGCATTTAGATTGGCAACAGGCCATGGTTGTTTGGCCAAACACCTGCATACAATTGGAATATATCAGTCCCCTAACTGCCCATTGTGCAACTCAAACCAAGAAATGGATTCGGAACACTTCAAAATCTGTGCTTCAGTGGCTGACAATGATAATATCTTTGAAAAATATTGGAGTGCGAGAGGTCAAATGACTTTATTGTCAAACGCCTGGTATTAGAAAACAACAACAACATATTTACTAATCTATATTAAAAATTTTCCTTGATATTGATATTGCTTTATTGCCATAAAACACACTGTATATAAGCACAGTCAAAACTATATTTTAAAATTTATATTTCAAAATCATTAACATTATACAAACGTTCCTTTGATAAAATACACTTAATTTTATAATTTATTTATTTATTCTGGTAGAATTAAAGCTATGAGGCCTTCTCTCCACATTACCAGAGGTTGAATAACATTATTGATAATATGAAGCATTATTTCATTTAAATAATTGTTATTTAAAAATTATATTTCCTTGTTTAAATGTTCAAATACTTCCTAATTTTCGTGTTATCTGAAATAAAAAGAAAATGGTAACCTTCTTAGGTAGGCTGTTTTGGGTATCAGGCATTAAAAGGTGATGTAATTGTAGTGCAACAACCTCGAGCATTCGTGACTGACAGAGTAAACATTTCATCCTATCGATTATAAATTTTCGACTGCATGCACTTGAGAGTATCATTTCTCGGCTGCCTTTTTCACAACCAAGGGCTGATCGGCGAGCTCAGTCAACCATTTTCAAGAGAATGCAGAGATCTAATATATATAGTATATAGTATTCAGGGATGTAGTCATGCCAGGGCACCACCCTGGTACCAGTACTTTTTTTTTTTTGCAACCTGGAAGTGCCCTGCATCTTTAGTTTTACTTTATAAAATATTAATGGTCTTACTCAACTTTTTAATGACAAGATTGCACAATCTTACCATATACACTCACTCATTAATATACCAGTACTAAACTACATAATACAGTACACATTTTATTTTAGTAATAAAGAAACTCGAATGCTGTAAAATGAACACAGTAAAAACATAAAACATTGTTATTAAATGATTAGCCAAAACCAACACTTAAACACGTAAATCATGCACTAAAAGAAAAATTCTTTCACGGAATGTATGCAAAAACCAAACAATAGCTCTTACAGCCTTACAAGGATTAGGTTTTGCCTGCCGATTACTACCGTTGCGATATCTGCAGTAAACCATATGCTTTCCATTATATTTGTTAGTGTACGTAGAAGGAAAATTCCTAAGTTTGAACATGCTGCGGTCCAGTTCTTTGTCTGCAAAGGAGAGCCGCAATTTCGACTTGCTAAGATGAGAAGATACTAAATGGTTTCCGTGAGTATTTAGACGAAGATGGCAAGAAACTCCCTAACACAAATCCCCTTAACAAATGCAGTAAAGTCCATATCATGCAGCACAGCTGAGTGTGAGCGTGGATTCAGTGCTATGACATTATCGACAATAAACTTAGAACAACATTTTTTTACAATTTATGTATGTTCATAAAACTCAATGAACCACCAGTTTCTAAAGGGAACACCATACCATATATTATATCATGGTTATTGTATCACTACTCAGCAGACGACCACTGATGACGCGTCCACCGCAGTGGAGTGATGGTTAGCATGTCTGACCATGAAACAAACAGACCTGAGTTCAAAGCAAATGGTGGGTAACTTTCGGCGCTGGACCCTGGACTCATTTTGCTAGCATTATCAGCTTCATTTCATTCAGATGTTAGATAACCACTACAGTTGATAAAGCGTCGTAAAATAAACCAATTAAAAAACCACCAATCACGGCAAACAATAGATGGTGAAATATGGAAACTCTTTAATTGGGCAGGCTAATGTGTACATAATTATTTAAACAACCATTATTATTTACTTCATTTGTATTTTATTAGTATGGATTAGTACTGGTAGTATTTATAATAGCAGTGGCTTTATTACTACTACTACTACTACTACTACTACTACTACTACTACTACTACTAATAATAATAATAATAATAATAATAATAATAATAATAATAATAATAATAATAATTAGTAATAACAGACTTCAACAGAGTATTTACCTGCGCACTTAAGCCTACATACAATACCCCTAACCTTTTCCTACACCTTCTTTCTCAGACAACATTCCTCAATTCTTTAGTCGGCCATAATTCTGGAAATTGTTTTTTTTTTAAGTTGGTTATTTAACGATGCTGTATCAACTACGAGATTATTTAGCGTCGATGAGATTAGTGATAGCAAGATGTTATTTGGCGAGATGAGGCCGAGGATTCGCCATAGATTACCTGGCATTCACCTTACGGTTAGGGAACACCTCGGAAAAAAACCCACTCAGGTAATCAGCCCAAGCGGGGATCGAACCCGCGCTCGAGCGCAACTTCAGACCTTGAAATATACCCTTGACTTACATTAAGTACCTCGCATCATGGTTTAAGCCATCATGCCTAAGACTCACGTTACAGAATGCACTCTGGTTCGATCCTCATGATAAAGAAAATGATACGTAGCGAAATCCAATTACAAAAAACACCTTTAACAGCTGGGGGAATCATCGTGCTAACCACATGATTCCTCCACTCTGGTTGCGTGATTGTTCATCTCTGCTGTGGCATGTGGATGTGAGGCCAGCAACCAGCTGGTCGGTCCTGATCCTTCATGGGTTGTTGCACCACAGATATTTACATTAAACACCAGGAGAAGTATTCAAAGTTGGACAGAATGAGCATATAACCCCTAAAAAAATTTCGAAATTAAAGTAAAAAACACGAAGGTGGTTTGCTTGTGCTCTATTTTCACAGAGAGTTCCAGTCTATGAAAAACTATCTGAAACACAAAATCTCCGGGAAAATGTTAAATGTTATGTTTCATTTAATGATGCTCGCAACTGCCAAGGTTATATCAGGGTCGCCAGTGTGCCGGAATTTTGTTCCACAGGAGTTCTTTTACACGCCAGTAAATCTGTTGACATAAGCCTGTCGCATTTAAGCACATTTAAATGCCATCGATCTGGCCCGGGATCGAACCCACAACCTCGGGCATAGAAGACCAGCGCTATACCAACTGCTCCAACCAGGTCGACTCTCCGGGAAATGATTTTGTTTCGAAGAAAGATAAGATCATGATGCTAGGTTTTTGGGTATTTATACATCATACAAGTATAATATAACGTTTTGGAGTTACCAGGTAAGACAGGGAGAGTAGCTCTTGGTAATGGATACAACAAATAGGTTGCCCAATTTCCCTGCTTTTCTCGATAACTGAGCTGATATGTAACTCCGAAATGTCAGATGTGTCTACATCTATGACATAGTGTCAATAACCAGAAACCTCGCATCACACCGAACATCTTGAAAGTGTCATATATGTATTTCCGAATTGCATGGCTGAGTGCCATTTCTTCATGCCCTTCTTCCAAAGCCATCTCTCTTGAGCACCTTGAACATTTAAACCTCTAATTCTTATACAGTTTATAGTGTCATATATCCATATCTTTCTTTTTTCTGTTTCTCTGGTGGTTTCCACTCGTATAATTTTTGCAGCCATCTATCTTCTGGCATTCCCAATAAATGAAGCGTCGGCTGGAACAACGTTGTAAGTTACAAAATTTTCATTCGGCGTGTTTCCGTGTAATAATATTGTATGTCATGTTACCTTGCTATACTCCTTGGCTTGCAACTCTCCATCAATGCAGTACGTGAAATTTGTCCGCTCAAAAGTTTGCTACCCTCATAAGAACAACGTTGTATGCATACACATTTTTGCAGCTCCTGTAAATTTTACCAAATGTAACTTATAACATTGTTCCAGCCGACGCTTCAAATGACCAAATAAATTTAGCCTTTTCATTTCAATTCTTGTCAAAACAGTTTCTTTGGCGTTCATTCTTTCCCTAAAGTCTCAAATCCTACAAATATAAGATCCATTAAAAAGAAATAAACAACCTGGTCGTCGAACTCCACCCCCTGCATATGCCACTGTTCAGTGGTATATACTGGTTTAAGGGTCTGGGCTACCACTGACCCTATTATTACACAAAATATATTTTTAAATCCCTATAATAAAATTCCTTACCTATTTATATGTGAATTCCAGACGTCTTGATTGGGACGAAAATACTTTTATGTCTTCGTCATTGAAATTACAGTTGGGCCGCTTGCGAAGTTTCTGTAGAAATGACTTTTCAATTGACATCAGTGCCAAGCCGGATAAACGTTCTTGTGTATGAGTTGATCTACAGTAGGATTTTATTCTCTTCAACGCAGAAAATGTTCTTTCTACCGATGCTGACGTAGCTGGTATTGTCACAATTAATGTTGTCAATTTAAGGACTTCAGGAATAACTTGGTTCAGCTGGTTTTCATATATGGCAGATAATATTTCATGGATAGGTTTGTTCGAAAAATCAAAGACTTCTGCTGAATATATTACACTTAATTCATTTTTCAAACGTACTTGATCAAAGTGACTGTTATAGGACTGAAATAATTTGTTTAGTGCCTCATTTAGGAAGTTTTCTCTATAAGCAGAAAATTTTTGAGAATCTAGAAGATGTGTGAACTGAAGCTTTCCATAATCAGAAAATCTGTCAGTAATTTCCATGTGCATACGATCTAGTATGCTGTAGTACAGCTGCCTGTACTTCAATTCATCATCTCCTTTTCTTCGCTTTAATGGTGGTTCCATTGAATTGTCTGAAGAATTTTCATTTTCCATATTACTCCATATGGACGGAAACACACTACATCTGAACTCAGATATAGTATGTTTTAACTTTGATACCTCTTGCAAGCAGTATGCTATGTCTAGACTTTTTGTCTGAAGAATATTGTAGAGCACATCTGTATGTGCGAACACTCTAGCATAGACTTCAAGAAGAAATATATTCTGAAACTGTGTGAAAAAATACAAATATCCTTGAGCCTGCACAATTACATCATCATCCCAGTTTTCTTCAAAGTCATTACAAATGATATTTTCAAAGAAAGCAGTCAGTTGTTCTCTGTATTCCTTTACTGTATTTACAAGCTGAGATGTAAAATTCCATGTAGTTGGTGCTACTTTTGGGAGTTTCTTTTTCATAAATTCCTTGAGTTATTCTGATCTTTTAGGAGATGATGAGAAAAATGCAGCTAAACCCGACAGTGTTTTGAAAAAAATGCGGCATTCTGGAATGGATAAAGTAGTTTGTTGCAAAACTAAATTGAGAACATGGCTGTAACAATGGACAAATAGTGCTTGAGGATACTTTTCTTGAACTTTTGTTTTTAAGCCATTAATATTTCCCGCCATAACTAAAGCACCATCGTATGTCTGTGCAATTAACTTATTGCCGACATTGTATTCTGCTATAACACCTTCCACATGCTGAAACAAAGCAGCAGCAGTTTTGCCCGAACTGACATTTGTGAATCCTATAAACCGTTCTTGAACATTGGCAGTACTGTTGACGTATCTTAAAACAGTGGACAATTGACTCTGATTAGAGCAGTAACTTGTTTCATCAACAACAATGGCCACAAAAGGTGCTTCTTCTATTTCAGATTTTATGTTCTTTATCATAACCCCACTTATAGCAAATATTAAGTCATTCTGAATTGCGGGAGAAGTACCACGGAATACTGTTGAACTCTCAAGATGATTGGCCAGTAAATGGTCAAATTCACTTAAGGAACTTAAATATTCAATATAATTTCTTCTATTGTCTGATTCCACACTCTCATTATGACCCCGAAAAGCCAATTCTCGTTTTCCTAGAAAGCAGACTGCGTTAATAAGACACAGTAAAATCTCCCGATTTTTTTTCACAAGAGCATTGTGTTGGTTGATGTGTAGAACTTTTTGCTTATCTAGCTGTAAATCAATTCTTGTCTTCCCAAAGTTTGCAAAGTTCATGCTACTATAAATATGAGCTTTTGATTTGTCGTGTTTTAGGACTGCCGTTCGAAGGGAGTTCATATTAGAAAACCCCTCTTTTGACCACACATTAGTTTCGCGGCTAAATAACAAACATGGCCAGCAAAATAGT
This sequence comes from Periplaneta americana, assembly GCF_040183065.1. Taxonomy (NCBI): domain Eukaryota; kingdom Metazoa; phylum Arthropoda; class Insecta; order Blattodea; family Blattidae; genus Periplaneta; species Periplaneta americana. The sequence continues at coordinate 70,381,427 of NC_091130.1, read as the reverse complement.
TTAGACAGTTTAGAAGTACCACACAACCAATTCCACTTACCATATGATGTTGAAGTGAAATGGCGTGTGTACTCACGCTGTTTTTCTTTTACGTCCATGGACAAATTTAACTCAGGAGTTGGTCTTTCCATTTTCACAATTTCAACTTTCTCGTTGTATGTACGACGGTTAAAAGGCACTTTTAATAAACCTTCTATTACACAGTCATTTTCAACACAAACCTCTCCAGAAACTTGTTCTGCCATATTTTTCACAATATCACTTAATTGGGAAATTAAAAAACTTAATAATTCACAATTAATATAACTCTTAGACACTCGAACAAATCACAAATTTAAAATACTGCACTGCAAGAACACAATCACATTAATGAGCTAGCGTACTAAGCATATTGTTGCTTCGCGCCTTCCAAGAAACCGATCATGAGAGCGGCAACTCACCCACCTACAGTGCACGATAGAAACTGAAGGGAGCAGGGGGACGGGTAGTTGTGTGATGTGAGCGGAACGGTCACAGGCTACCCTTCGTAGCAGCAGTTTCTCCAGCGATGCCGCCTTGACAACTTGTTTCTTTTCGAGAGCAGAGAGCGCATATAAATCTAACAATTACTTTAATTTTAATTACTGTGGTAAAACTAATATGGTAATACAAAATTATTACATTATGTTATATTATAAACTTTTTCGTTTGTAATTTCCTTGGGTTACTGCCGGTAGCCCCGGTAGTCCGCAAAATACGCCCCTGCCACTGTTAATCACAAAATATACCAGTACATATATTACAGAAATGTGACAATGAAATATTATCTTACATTTTTTTCTGTTAAAAATATTTCAGAATTTTAATATTTATGAAGCTAAAGCAATATTATTTTCTTTTAAAATGAAATTAATGGATATTTGCTAGTATATTACATTATCGTTTCGTTCTAATGTCAGAAGTAGCAAATTTTGCAGTATAGATATTCTATTTTACAAATGAATTGTTTCCCATTGCACAGAAATGAGCAAATACTGAATGATGCATAAAGAACAATCGTGGGTTTTTGTATAACAGCTATACAAAATGATTTCTCCTTTTTTTTCAGAGAAAAAAAAGGAACATCTATTCCTAGAGAGTCTTGGACCAAGATGGTACCAAGCACTTTCTTACAAACAGGTATTGTGCTATTAATGCCATATGTTAAAATTCTAATGTTATATATCATAATTTTTTCTCCTAAGTGACCCAATTCTGTCTTCTTTTTCGGCTCTATGTGTGGTATAATGTTTGCCAACCTCCATTCTTCTCTCCCCTGAGCCTTTTCCCCATCATTTTCCAAATTTAATGGCGTCCATGTTTGATTTAATTAATATTACTTTTTCCAAGGTGAAACTGTTAAACTTATACCCAACTCCTAACATGAAGGATCAAAATGTCTCCCTTGTCTGACCCTTAATTGCCACAAATTTATTATTTAAAAAGTATGTGTTTATGAAATTAAAAACTGGGAAACAAATTTGGCAAAACATATACCCAGACATTAGTACAGATGAAGTTATATTGTGTAAAGATAACTGGAATATTTAAAGATATGTGATACAGTAGTTAAAAAGTAACCTACAGGAAAAAATAATTGGAAATATATTTTCATAACTAAACGAGTCTCAAAATTTTGTTTTTAAAGAACTGTGGTGTTTCAAATTCCATAAACTTCTATTTTTACTTACAATTTGTGACTGGCTAATGTTATTAGTTTATTACATTCTATTGCCACAAGCAGTTCATTGTAACAGTATGGTAATTTACAAACAGGATGCTCATCATTAACTTTTCTGCTTTCGAAACTTTAAAAGAAATTATAAATACAATTTATAAAATCTTAAGAAGGTAAATTTACGCTTCCGCCTCTAACGCAAGATGTAACTTTACTTTCAAAGATCTACTTATAGGCTACGTGGGGTGTAACTTTAATAGTGGCAACACTGCTGTAAAAGTGAAACGAGACGGAGTTAATTGTTGTCACTTCTACTACATGTTAGTCTATGTCTGCCCTTCTCCCCTCTAAAGGGACTCTTCCGTCTGACTCACAGCACATGTGCTGTGGAGAGTTGAATTTAGTCTCCTGTTAGTTACAGCTCTAAGCAGTTGTGTTTCGCCATGTTTACAAAGCAGGAACAGCAATCTTTGCTGAAAATTCAATCTGCCCGTGGTCGTTCAGCACGACAATGTCATGACGGTCTTGTTGAGGCATGTGGAGAGACAGTGTTACCATGCAGGACTGTGGCAAGGTAGGTTCGAGCCTTCAACGAGGGGCATGACCAAGTGGAAAACATGACTCGGCCAGGTCCCCCGCAAAGACAGAATGTGCACAGTATTTCTGTCATTTTTGGAGCATAATCTGAGACCAGCGTTGCGAGGAAAGTGCCCTCACGTTTTACAGAACCCTCCTATCATTTTGCAGGATAACGCAAGGGTGCACATGGCACACACTGTAGCTGATTTGTATCGTCGCTGGGGGGGTGAGAAGTGCTTTTTCATCGACTAAATTCACCTGACTTAAGCCCCTGTGATTATGACAACCCCAACATGAAGGAACCACTTCGTGACATTCGATTCCGGATTGTTCCCGATATTCTGCAGACAGTGCGGCGGTCCATCAGAAAGATTAACAGAACAGGAGCTGCTACAGGGATACTACGATTTCCACATCGTTGGCAACGAGTTGTAGACAATGCTGGTTACTACATTGAACGACTGTAGAAGTTTCACAGATGTATCACTTGTGTATTCGTAATAAATAAATAGTTGCCATTATTAAAGTTATAACCTGTGTATTGAATCTTCATTGCAACTAGTCTATGAAAAGTTCGTAACACTTTCTCAATTACATTATAATGCTGTTTTAAAATAGGAGTTTGAACTATTTGTAGTCTATTTTTCACAAGGATGGAGAGATCTCGCCAATGCATTTGAAAGAGAGCCAATGGTTTTAAAGAGGTAGGCTGTCACCCCTCCTCCAACTTTACTGATATTGTGAATAGGGTGTACCAGCACACGTCTACCCTACCTGAACTTGATTTAAGGGACTGTTTGCTTGGGTATATTAGTGGCAGTGGCTATTTTCATATTGCTCGTGTTTACAGAAAAGTTTCGGTTAAGTTTAATTATATAAAGTTTATATAGGAAGTTAGATAGTTTTACCTAAGCAGTAACAATAGAGGCACAACAATAGAACAAGTAGAGGAATATACATACCTGGGCCAGTTGGTAACAATAAAGAAGAACGGAGAAAAAGAGATGCGTAGACAGATTGCACAAGCATGGAGCAAATTTCACAGTCTAAATTTTATTCTTGAAGATAGATCTCTTAGCCAAAAGCTAAAATTCTAAATATTGGAAAGCTGTGTCAGCCCAGTATTATTGTATGGGCTTGTACACAAAGACAGATGGAAGGACTAACAATATGTCAGCAACAAATGGAAAGATGAATTTTGAATGTTAAAGTAATCGACAGAATACCCAATGCAGAAATCAGAACAAGATCCAAGATGAAAGACGTGGGAAACCAGGCACAATAGCTAAAGTGGAAATGGGGAGGTCATGCTGCTAGACTGCAACAGGATAGATGGGCTTACATTACAACAGTGTGGGACGTCCGGACTGGGAAAAGGAGGAGAGGCCGTCCCAAATGTAGATGGGTGGATGACTTCCAGGCAACAGCTGGAGCAGATTGGACAGGAATCGCCAGGGACAGAGTGCAGTGGAAAGTTCTAGGGAGGGAGATAGCAAGGTGTAGTGCAGTGTAGTGAAGAGCTTCGGACACAAAGTGGCAAGATAGTGTGACGGAAATGTAGATTAGGAGGCAAACACGCACACCAAGAACTAGAGACACGAATAGTATAAGATTAGTATTATATAGTATTATAAATAGTATTAGAATACACGAGAATTAGCTCAGGAAGTGATTAGGTAACTAGGCCTTAAGACATATAGGAAAACCACTCAAACTCACACGGACTGGCTCCCATGTGAGTAAACAACTGAGCCACCCCTACACAAGTAGGAGGCCCTTGCCCTGAAGGGATTTTATGGCCTTATTATTATTATTATTATTATTATTATTATTATTATTATTATTATTATTATTATTATTATTATTATTAAATTAGTGTAGTTTAGTGCTGCAATATGGATACAGTTAGAAGCTTAATATTTATGTACCTCAATTTTACACTATACTTGATCGGGAAAAGAGGTAAGCCCATTCACTCAGAAACAAAAAGGCCGGAATAAACTCTTCTTTGAGACCTAGAACACTCCTCCTTTATGCATCTTGATTGAATTTATCAGGTGCAGTTACAGTGGATTCACACTTTCTCTTTTTTGAAGGACTTTTCAGCTTTTCGACGTTCTTCTTTTCATTCAGTTATAAAAAAAAATCCAGACTTGGATACCTTTGTCCTTTCAGTTTTCTTTCCAGAGCTTTGTCTATAAGAATCGAAGGCCTTCTGTTTTTTTTTTTTTAATTATTATATTCACTGATTAATTTTATAACTCTTTACTATGTTATATTCACTCTGAAAGAACGCAAGTATTTGACACACTATTTCCTGAATAATATTGTACTAGCTGTGAGAAAAAAGCTCAATATTCAATTATCTCGCTCGTTATTATGATAAATAATTAAATATAAGAGGTTCTACTACCGTAAAAATAATGGAAATCGAAGTTCGTAGAGCGTGTTGATATAGCAGCATGCCATAATGAATTTCTCAGAACGAAAAATACAAGTGACTCTGGACTCTATGCACTTATTTGTAATTAACTGGTTATTTTATTCTACACTTACCTTTGCGCATGATCATTTATAAAATATAGCTGCTCATAGTCATTCATAGTTTTCTGACTGAAAATCTAGAATTCTTCAATCTCCCTTCTTTTCCGCCTTTCTCTTAGTCTCTGCATATAATCCACATCATGTTAATGTTGTCTGTCATCTGATATCGTTTTCTGTCTCGAACTTTTTTTCCGATCAGCATTCCTTCCAGTGCACCCTTTATTAGGGAGTTTCTTCTCAGCCAATGACTCAGCCAATTTATTTTTCTCTTCCTGATCAGTTTCAGCATTATTCTTCTTCACCAACACTCTATCATATTAATATACAGTAAATATAGCTTTGGGCATGGGAATTTATAAAATTTAACTATTCATATTAACACTTAATGAACACAGTTTTTAAACGTCTATACCATTGACTCTGCCTCAGAAATGGGAGGTCTTTCGGTTTGAAAGTAATGGTGTGATCTTTCCATCCTTATGAAAAACAGATTATAGATATTTTTCTTCGAAACACTATAAAAGTATTAAAATGTATTGTTTATTTTCTCTTTCTCGCAAAAGACATAGGTTTCAAAGTACTGCTTTAGATACAGACTTCTTGCTTATAATAGGAAACTCTGAGAGTCTTTCCTGTGATGTACAAGAGAGTACTTAAATCCAGTCTTTTAAGAAATATTAGGGCCCTATTCTCATAATATTAAGTATGTAATAATATAAACCGATACCATACTTCCATAAGAAGTTGGTCAAACCTTCCTCTCTTCCATTTTTGTATCGAGTAAGAAAAACTGTAACCTACTGTAAATTTAAATGTTCTAATATCCCTATTTTGTTAATATGTGGCTTAACAGACTAGATACAAATGCTAATTTTTTAACTTGTAAGGATTAATGGCATACAGAAATTTTAATAACATACCGAGAAAACAAATATAAAGATGTTCGTAGAAAGAAAGAAAGAAAGAAAGAAAAATTTTCTTCAAAACTGTAGTTTAAACTCCATAAAAATATTTATTCTTGCAATTTTATAGTTGTTTGTTATAGTTGTTTGCATATATATTGCAAAGAAGAAATGTAGGTAATAACGTGATGTTAATAATTTGTTCTTTTTTTTTTATTAATTATTTTTCAATTCTGAAGATGATGTATTTGGAGATGCTAGGAGAATCCTTGAAATTTGATCTGCAAGAGGGAATTCTGACACGTACACTGTATATATTAGCTGGATTGGGTATTTATCCACGACCTCCCATCAAAGAAGTCTCTCAAGCTGTGAATAAGTGTTTCATGAACCCTATACTTTTTCTTCTCTATATGTACAAACACATCGGAAAAACACCACTGAAGCCAGCAGGTAGGCCTATGTTTAGATTTAGCAAACTTTTAATCGCTTTTATGAATATGGTGTACAAAAGTATATACAGTATCTCATTCACGCCTATCAGATTGTCTTTCTGTCTGTCTATCCACAGGAAACAAATTGGTACCCACTGAGTGATTTTTTTTTTTTTTTAAATCTTATATTTGAAAGTTAAAATCAAAGTTTGATTCAAATCAGTTAAAATCAAAATTTGACTCAAATCAATCTATTATATTGCAAAACTATTATTTAAAATTAATTTTAATTAATAACTGAATACTTGAGGGTAAAAAGGTTCTAACATGCAATTTCTAAATTTTACAGGCGAGGAAAACATTAAATTCCTGGTAGAATTTTATTTGAAAATGTTTTATTTTTTTGTTTGCATTCCATAGTACATGACAACAATATGTTGAACTGGAAAAAAAGAAAAAAAAAACGAAAAGTACTTAATTTTCTAAAATAAATAAAACAATGTGTTTGAAAGGTTGCAATAGTTGCTTACGTTGTAAGTTACAACCTTTTGACTATTTTATGTAGACCTAGTATTTCTTTCTGCATAATACTCCAAAGGAATCATTACAAAATATTACTATAATTACCAAAATTAATTAATTACTTCTGAACATTGAAAAATGGTATCTTTTGTTATTTTATACAAAATCACCTAATCTGTTTTCAAGTTTTCATAAAACTTCCTGTACTTTTCTAGAATGTATTACCATGTTGACGGTCCAGTTCAAAAGGGAAATAACTCAAAATTTAAAGTTTTGAGAAACCTGCATTTTAAAGCTTTATGTTTCTGTGGAAAATCAAAGGATCACTGAAATTACTCCAAATTCTGTTAATGATGTTTTATATATATTGATATTGCAAGTTTCAATTACAGTGATGTTAAGTGGATTTTTCACAGCAACATGAAGCTTTAAAATTCAGTTTTCACAAAACTTTAATTTTGTTGTATCCCTTTTGAACTGGCCCGTCAATATAATAATAAGATCCCATTTCTTTTCCATGTATACACTCTGTTCCTTATCATACAGACACAATAGACTGTTTAAACTTACAACTGATGCAAGTGTTACTCTAGTTCTCCCTCAAGAAAGTTTGGTCACGTTTACTGAATGTCATGACTGTTAAGACATTGTGACTGTTTCAATGCTGCAGAACTGTAGGCGAATCTGACGACATTTCTGAACCAAATATAATCTATCAGTTTAAATGATATAGAATTATTCCCAGACATTTGCAAAAGCTTCAAGAGAAGATTAAATATGATAAATCTCTAGATCAGTGGTTCCCAAACTTTTTGAAGGTGCGATCCACTTTTGGGTAAGGTATTTGTTTGTGACCTCTCCCATTACCATATCAGTAATTAACCCCATTCGAAAAATACAAATGCCTGTAAAATCGCGAACAACGATAATTTTACTCAAAACCAACTTCTAATGTGTCGATACCTGCAAGATGAGAAATTGCAATATTCAAACCTATTTTTTTGCACAATCGTGTTTTTTTGTTGTATTTACAGCTATTGTTGTTATGCCTTGAAAGTTAGAATTCTCACACAGAAACTTGTTCCTAGGTAAACCATTCTTCATAACTTGAAACTATATTGAAATAGACCCTTTACAGTGGACTTATTGTTACTTAGTTACCATTACAGTGCAGTTTTGCGAAAGCTTTGGAATAATATTGCTCTAAATTTTCAATGCAAAATATATTGTATTTGCAATTTTAAAAATGTGAACACGCAAAAATTGTTGTACAATACACATTTATGAAGTGCATTACAAAATCTCAAAACTTGCTCTGCTTGTTTTCAAACTTTTCCTCGATTTTCCAAATGTACTTCCCAACCTTGTACCGTAATATAATATTTCAATTCTTTTTGGCTTCTTAGACTGTCCTTCGTTTCTGGTATATATTTTCAAACACTTAGAAATAGTAGTTTGCGAAGCCAAGATGTTAACATAACAGCCAGAGATAACATCAATGGATTTAAAGAAAACTTGTTTTCTGGTAGACATTACTGGACAAAAAAGAAAATTTATTCATTCCAGTGCATTAAATAACTCACGGATAATTTAGCTACATATTGTAACTTTTTAAACTAGACAACAATGTAACTTTATTATCTCAACAATAGGATTTGCTCTCCACACAGTAACACAGTATTCGTTAGTGCACTCCACTGACGACAACGACAATTTACTTGGACTATTACGAACAACAATGAACTGTTAATCTTAACTAATATTTACAAAGCACTATTTACAAATCAGAACTGTCAGTTCTCAGTTCACAGTTCTTCTAGCTCAGTCACTCAAGTTCACAGTATCTCGAACCACAGACCTTCAGAGACAGTCCACTGTACTCGAACTCAGGTCCCTCCAACTGCGGTCCACTGCACTCGAACTCAGGCCTTCGGATGCTGACACAGTTGCGGACGCACACTCAAGTCGAACTCCGGTACACAAGACTGGCTGGCTTGCTCTGTTCACTGGCTTACTCACTGAATGACTGAATAAACTGAAAACTGCCCAAGTTCGCTCGCGTTTCTTCTTTTATAGCAAAATCATAGTTACGAGAAATTTCTACGGGTGTCCTCTTGAATTATCTGGATATCTCCACTTCGGACGGACTTCTCTGGAAGATTCGGGAGGGTCCGTTCCCCCCTTCACTCCGCAAGTAGCAGCTGCGCGCGCAGCCTCCCCTCGCGCGTTGACGTAATACACCCCCTCTGCCCTTCAGCATGCAGATGCTCCCCGTACCAGCGTTTCGTCTGCCGCGCACCCTGTCGGACGCGCGTTCGAACCCCGTTGCAGCTGTCACAACATTGTATGACTCGACAAATTCTTAGTTTGTTTTTGCAGACATATAATTAACTTTGTACAATTTTAAACAACAGCTTTTTTAATATCTTCCAGAAGAAACTCAAAACAATCATGACAGTGACAGATAGATAATGAATCTGTTGCAGTCAACTAGCTGAAATTCCAAAAAAAAAAAAAAAAAAAGAAAGAAAATAATAATAAGGAAAAGACTTAACTTATTAAAATATGTGGTTACTGATGGAAGGTTAAAAGTATAACTTTTTCATTATGTAGGCCTACATTAGTTTTAGGTCAAAAAAATATAAGAATACCTCGAGCTTCAAAAGAAACTCTTACAATTCTGATAGCATTTACAAACTCGTATTTATGCAAAATAAGTTTCCAGTCTATGATTTACATCAAAACAAAAGCGAGAAATTTCCTTGAAATTGGAAATGTTACAATTGTGTGCATATTGAATACAGAGCAAAGATTTGAGAAGTTAGGTACTTTCTCAAAAACAGACACATTTATAGCATTAATTATTTTTTACTTTAGCTATAACTACTGAAACTTTTTTATTTTATTTGCATGTCCAATTTTTTTATGTTTCTGAATACAACATAAATGTGTTGATAAGGCATTTCTTGTTTTATTTTCTAAATCATCTTGCGACTCCCCCTCAGCTCTTTACACGACCCCCCAAGAGGTTGCGACCCACACCTTGGGAAACGCTGCTTTAGATAATGGTAGAGGAAAGCTTGAAAGCCGTCTAAATAAACTTAAAGATGATGTTAAAGATGTCATAAAGAAACACATAAGCCGAGGAAAAATGTTTTAACATGCAACTTCTAAATTTTACAGGAGAGGAAAAAAAATTCAATTCCTGTTAGAATTTTATTTTAAAATGTTTCCCATTTTTTCTTTGCATTCCATAGTACATGTATAACTATAATTTGAACTGAAAAAAAGACATGAGAAAGAGTTTAATTTTCTAAAACGAACAAAACGATGTATTTTCCCATGCAAAAAGGTTGTAATAGTTGGTTACATTGTAAGTTACAAACTTTGACTTGCCAGCCAGTGTTCAGGGAATGCTACATGGGATGATAATGGAATTGAGATCGGAAGAAATGGGGAAACAGTAAAGCCCCGAGAAAAACTCCAACTGCGACCTTATCTGTTACAAGTGGTGTCACTATGGATTTTTAAATGAAATTCCAGGCCAGACAGGGATTGTAATCCAGACCATCTCCATAACAGGCCAAGGCTCTAGCTACAGACTGAGTACAAACTTTCTGCTCCTGCATAATATTGATAACTGAAATGTGACTGGCAAAATATCACGTTTGCCAACATTAACTCAATAGACGCACTTTTCATGGCACACATAATCGTTCTGCATGGAAAAATTATTTTAGAAAAAATGCATGCTATAACCTTTTTGTTTGCAGGTATTATTATCAAATTAAAATTATTAAGTGATGATGCCATTCATCAGCCATCCGTTGTTGACATTTATTGCAATACCCTATGCAGTGTAACAGTTACTCATTCATGTTCAATGTGGCTTAATAACCGCACTTGCATGGGTTGTGTTCTTGGAACGATGGCTCTGTCTGCTGTGCAATATATGTTGGCAACAGGATATCAGGAAATAGCCGCACTCTAATAGTTTATATACTACAACAACAAACATTAGTATGGCTACAGCCTTGCCACTGCCACTCCTGCCACCATCACCACTACCACTATAATAATTATATCATACATAAACTTTTTTATTCGCAGTGAAATATTTTTGTTTAAACGACCGTCTGATACTGTCATCTATTGCTTATCTTGCATTACCCAGAACGATACTTGAGCTGGATTGTCAGTTACCACTGTTACCAAGTAAGGACATTGAGGAATATCCAGGTAACTATATTTTTGCTTTTATATACAAGCTGGCATATAAATTTAAAGATCTTTACACATTTCACTCATATTATGTTACACTGGTAATAAAAAAACATATTACAGTCATGATTAATAATTTTATAATATGTGAAAAGAATCAATCAATCAATAAAGCCCCCTTGGAGTCGGTAAGTATGCAAATGATATGATATGATATGATATGATATGATATGATATGATATGATATATTTATTTGTCAATCAACTTTACAATTCACAGTTATGGTGGACCTTCACATTTCTGTTTTTCGAACCACCATCCCTTTAATACATATAACTCTTTTCTATTAATGTATTCTTTGCCGAGAATTTCTTGATTACTTTCTGATGTTCTGTTATGACTGAATTGCTATATGTCCTTCCCCCTCTATACCCTTCCATTCTCTCCCTCTTACCTAGACTGTCTCCCTTCCATTTCTTGCTCACCTATTAAATATTGCATATTCCTTCCTTAATAATTTGCGTTATTTATTTTCTTCTCTACCCTCAAATCCTACCTACTCTTAATAATTGTTTTCCCGCTATTTTCTCCTACATTACTTGCTGACTTTTCCGTTTACTCTTATTTACAACACTTACTTACATCACTTTTTTTTTTCTATCCTCTGTTTATTTACAGTTCAACATATTGTTGTCATGTACTATGGAATGCAAACAAAAAATATAAAACATTTTCCCATTTTCTTATACTTTCCATTCTTAATATTTTCTGGACGGCACTTTTTGGGTCCTTACTATAGCACTCCAATTCTTCTAGTACTGTTTTTCTTTTTGCCAGTTTATCGGCCATTTCGTTCCCTTGTAACCCTATATGAGCTTGAACCCATCTATATCTCTTATCCAGTTTTGTATACTTAGTGTTCTCAATTTCTCCCTAATTGCTTCTATTAATGGGTTATGATTTTTAGTATCATGTATTGAATCTAGTGTTATTTTACTGTATATATTGCTGCTTGTTTCTGGCTGTTCAACATTAGATCCATTGTTTCAATTTTTTCCATTGCCCTTCAGGATTGTCTAATTTATATTGTAGCTGATGTAGTATTTCATTGTTAATGAATATTGCTATTCCTGCCTGCTTTATTACAGTAAAGTCCGCTGGAGAGAGAGAGGGAGAGGGAGAGAGATAGAGATAGAGATAGAGGGAGGGAGAGAGAGATAGGGGGGAGAGGGGGAGAGAGAGAGAGAGAGAGAGAGTGTGTGTGTGTGCGCGCGCGTGCGTGCGTGCGCATGTGCGTGTGTGTGTCCAATGCCTATTCACTTCACTTACGTGATTCAGGTTAGGATACAATGGTCAATGAAAGATTTAGCATGATTTCCGTTGGGAGAGAAGCAAAGCTAGAAGGCCTTTATCATAAGTTTATGCATGTAAAAGAAATATCACTAAATAAGAGGACTTTTTATTCATTAGCCATATTTTGTCTATACCAAAATTCAATTGTGTTAGTACCTAATCGTCGTAATGAATTTTGTCAACATGTGGCTGCACCTGAAAAAACGTAACTCACATTGTCACATTAGCAATGTCCACATAAGTCTTATTTAGTATTAGCATTTGTATAAGCCTTCTGGATATTTCCGGGCACTTATAATAATTCCCATAACTGGTAATAAATAATTTAATATGAATTAATATTTCTGACTCTTCCTGTAACCATTACTTCACGTGAAAGAAGTTTTAGTAAACTGAAAATTCTTAGAAAATATTTAAGAAGCAACATTGGGCACAATAGACTTTCAGATTTGAATATTATTCAATGTTGAAGATGGTAAATTATAAAAATGTTCTTTAATGTAGGATTCTTTAATTACAAATAAATAATGTTGCAAGATACTGTGTTTCCTAAACCTAAAAATCTGTCATACAAAATTAAATTAAATTTAACTAAGATTAAAAACTGTAGATTGAACATTTTGACACTAGAACTGCCAGAACTAGTTATATACTTATAACCGCCAATGTGGTCATTTTGATCACATATATTAGTATATACTCAGTACAGCGCTAAATAACAAAGTAAACAACAGATAATATTTCAATGTTTCTTTACTCTCCTGGCAACTTTACAATATATTTATTTTTACTATCTGACCTTGCAAGGCTTATCTACAGACACAGAATAACACACAATTTACAATAATGGTTGTACATGTTACATTACTTTACTCAATATAAAATACTTTACTGTTTCTCTTATTCCCCTGGCAACAAGTAGGTAATCATGCTTCTTACATTAGATCAAAATACAGGAATCGAATGATCTCCTGGCCTGTTTCTACCGATTATCTCACTAAAGAATAGGAGACCGACAAGTGACCTAAGTGACATCGTGAATCCGACGTTGACAGGTGGGCCATCCTGCTTCAGTCTCCTATAGAACCAGGTCCTGTTTCTCTGACGAGTAGCCTGATAAGACCCAGAGGCCCGGAGCACCAAGCCCTTCCTATATCAGCATCCGAAACCTGTACTAACCCAAGACATCACCCAGGCCTATATTTATTATTGGAGATGATAGATGAAATAAGGAGGAGACCCTCTGGAACGTTTTCTTTGTCCAAAACAAATTCCATCACGAGCTGGAAATGGTCGAAACCAGGCTGCTTGGATGGAAACCCAATGCACTTGAGTCACAGACGCAGCAAGATTGGGATCCAGGTTCAGGTTCAATGATTCTGTTACCTTTGTTGTCCGTAATGTTACCCTCCATACCATTTGTAGGATGGTAATTTTCATCTAAGGAATTACCACTATTTTCTATCTGCTCCCCTACGTCTGTATCATCTTTCACGTCTGATTTATCTTCGAGAAAATTACACCTAATCTTCACTAATCTTTCATTTGTGGCAGACCGTTGTCTATCACTCTGCAATCGCTGCTGAGACATTGTTACTATCTGGAAATAACTGATGAAACGAATTGCCATAGACTAGTTAACACACAAATACCGATCAGAACTATTAATTCCATTGTAGAGTATTCAATTTCATTTGTTGAGGTTGGATTAAAAATACAAAAAATCGTTATAACATTCGTCGGAAAACATTTTATATTGCAGCGGTCAAAGTCAGTACTCAGTATAACGGCCAATAACTATACAACTAATGAGCGAGAGTAAATATTCCTGTGCCGAAATGATTTACGAAACAACTTAAGAAAAGTCATAAACTCACAATAGTACACGATAAAAACTGTAGCACCTCCCTCCTTACTTACTTGTGGCTTTTAAGGAACCTCAAGGTTCATTGCCGCCCTCACATAAGCCCGCCATCGGTCCCTATCCTGTGCAAGATTAATTCAGTCTCTATCATCATATCCCACTTCCTTCGAATCCATTTTAATATTATCCTCCCATCTACGTCTCGGCCTTCCCAAACGTCTTTTTCCCTCAGCCTCCCAAATAACACTCTATATGCACTTCTGGATTCGTCCATATGTGCTACATGCCCTGCCCATCTCAAATGTTTGGATTTAATGTTCCTAACTGTAGCACTTATAGCGAGTTTAAAAATGGAAAGCAGTCAAAATGAACGCTCGGCATTTCTAGTGTTAAAATAATCATGATTGTAACATATTTCCATAGTTTAACTTGATAAATTTAAGACAATTACAAACTGGCTTAAAATCACTTTTATTAATTTAATGTATAATAAAATAATAAAACTTGCAGACATCTCCCTCACCAACCATGAGGGGAGATGCTCTCTTGCAGGATGTTGCTTAGATTACAAATTATGCTATATGTAGGCCTCCTATATATATATATATATATATATATATATATATATATATGCATGCATAGTATGGGCGATTTTGTATATATTATTTTCTGAAATGCATCCAAGTTGCTCTTGTTCTTCTGATTTAACACATTTACTTGTCTGACAGTTGTTTATTTAAGTGAACAGTTGTATTACCACTACTTCATATTAACATATTACATATATGCATTGCCAGCCAGTATGAATATCTCTGCAGTGTGAAGGCCTAGGTTTAAACCTCAGAAAGACCAAATGAAATTTATGGTGAACAAAGGTGTTGAGGGAACTTGTTTTAGAGTATGACCCCAATTTCACCTGCCAACACTGCCATCATTCCTCATTTCTCCACACTTCTCCTATCATCAGTTCAGAAAGTAGTGGACAATTATTACCACTCCATATGTTTTCAAGACACCATTTCTACAGAATTTCATGAAACTCTTAAAGAGTGGTAATAGTCTGACTATAACCATTTATGTAAAGGATGTTCCAACAAGAACGCCGGATTTAGTAATGTGAATAAATGCAACAAAAACAGATAACAGAGCAGATAGCAGTGCCGAGAACCCAACAATAAAAAGACATAATTGTACCATTGTCTTGTTGGCTTGGTGGCGCTGTTATCTGTTTTTGTTGCATTTATTCACATTATTAAATCCGGCATTCTTGTTGGGACACTCTTTAGTAGTTTTCATGTTTCCATTATATTCTAACAGATAACTGTATTAATGTTTTCTAGATATATTATTTAATAAGACAAAAATCACAATTTACAATAAACAAATTATTATTTTTTTTTACTTCAAAATTATGTGGTTTCTCTTGTCTTAGAACCATACAAAATTGGAAATTCTGAATATGATTTATGACAAAATTTAATCTATTTTTTTAACTAAAATCGTAATATATGTTGTCTAGCTAAATCAAGGAGGAAGAAGAAAATATATAAGTCTCCATATTCACAGCCACATCCTTTCTTCCAACATTGCTACAGAAAAGAAGAGCGAAAGGAAAACGAGAAAAGAAAATTATACTTAAAGAAAATCAGAGAGCAAAAAAAAGAAACAGAAAAGAAAGAAGAAAGTGAAATTGCTACTCATGTTAGAACAACTGAAAGCTCTCCAGTAAGCATCTAAGAATAAATTAAAGTTTGTTTTTCGTGTCACATATAAATAATATCTAGACAAAGTTCAAGGCAACTTGCTAAAATAAAATAAGTGTCCATTTCATTCATTTAGTGTTCTGCCCAAGGGCAGGTCTTGCATTGCAAACCCAGCTTTCTCCAATCTTTCCTACTTTCTGCCTTCCTCTTTGTTTGTTTGTTGTTAGTTAAATGTTAGCCATTGTTGTAACATTACTTTATAAGTGAATAAACAGGGGATTTATTTGCACTTCACATTTATTTAGTACCTATATCTTTGTGATAGGGTATTTGTTTAACTTATAAAACTGTTTAACAATTTATTTCTTCATTTTATGAAAAAATTAAATACTATCCTCTTCTATCAACTTTATGTACATATCTAAAATACATATCCTACTAAGCCTGCCACATATAACTCGCATACAGCACAAAAAATGGTGGTTTTTACTAGTTTATTCTTTCTTGATATGTGCTTCTTCGCAACACAAGATTGCAGGTTGCAGGTTTCGGTGTTTGAGCATATGTCGAGAGTCTTTGCTCAAGAATAGTTTGAATTAGGGTCATATTTATGCACGGGCCAATGTGGGCTAAGGTCTAAAGTGACAAACTCACCGTCAACATATTTACTGAATGTTCCTTAGGGTACGAACACTTTGGCACCTAGCAGGCTCCGCTATCAGTGATATGAAAGACAAGGAAGCTTGCTGGGCACAAAGTGGAGCTTGTTTACAAGCCGCTTTAATCTCTCAGCTGACTTGCAGAGGATTAGGTCACCTCCTTGGAATCTCTGTGTAGACTTGATATCGCAATGGATTCAAGTAATGAGGACGAATTTGATTTATTAGACAGTGCAGGATCAAAGTGGTTAATATTACAAGAATCCTTTTCTCGAGTGTGTTCTGTTCACCCTATAAATAATGAAAGGATTGCATTTGGCGAATATCATCATCTTTTTAAAAATCTGCGGAACTTCCCAGAAAAATTCATTAGCTACCTGAGAATGGAAATCGAAACTTTCGATTATCATCTCTATTTAACTAAAGATTCCATACAGAAGACTTGGAAAAACTGCCACAGAAATCCTATTTTGCAGGAAGAACAGCTTATACTCACACTGAGGTAAATACTGTACAATTCTTACAAAATAGTAAACATTCTCAATAATTTGATTGATATTAGTTATTATTTATTTGCTTATTTTTTTTTATTTTTCGTGGCATTAAGGTACATGGAGAAGAAAGCGATTAAACTCTTGAAATGAGATCGAAAACTCCCATTACATCAATTAGGCTATTGATGAACGACAATGTCCATTTGTCCGAATTCACTAGTAGTTTCCAGTTTAAAAATTAATTAAATTAAATTCCACCTTCAGTTTTGAATCTATACAAAAAGTTAATGTAATGGCAGATCTTTCGAACACACGAGCAATCAGTTTTTCTACATTCACTGTGTGCGGTGTTTAAAACTTTACAACCACTAACACAGGATTCCCGCCACACATGACACAAGAGGTATGCACAAGGCAGGGCTTGACAGGCCACTAGCTGATAGTGGATACATTGCATGACTAGCCGAGAATGATATTCCCCACTTCGTTTAACATTATCACATCGTAGGATCTATGATATTCAAACAATTGCGCTGCAATTTCTTTTATTGATAGGTCAATGTCCAAGGGCAGCACAGAAAAATATTCGAAATCAAAATATTATTTTTAAAAGTGAGAAAAAAAAACTAACTTTGAAGTGAAACTTTTTTTTGTTTTTCACGTTAGATGGGGGGGGGGGGTCAAAGCGAGAAAAATGTTGAGTAAGAATGGAAATTAGTTTTAAAAGTTATCGCTGCTCAAAATATTTATTGGTTACCGAGTTACGGCCAATTAACATCAAGGCTAAACCAAACGCACATAGTTTAAAATAAAATACAAATTTGTGTAAATTAAAAAGCACGAATACTTGAGTAAGTTACACAAATAATTGATAAAAGTCGTCCCTACTAATTACAAAAGTCATCATTGACATCTGGTCCACAGACCACCTCTCCAATGTCTCTCTACTCCATGCCGAGACTTGCGCTGCAAGCTTGAAAGAATGACTGAAACCATTCTTGGAGCTTACAGCTTGCTGGAAAGCTAGCAGTAAAGCAACCATCCATGAGTCAATGTGTGTGGTGTCATATGATTCTAGCAATTCATTTCCCCCACTACCTCTATCATCGTCAATGTGTTCGTACCCTTAGGCAATAGAGTGTAAAGCAGCAGGGATTAATAAAATAATTAACACAGCATTTTAATACCTCCACAGCATGCTTGCCATGGAGCAGTGGTTAATTTATTTAACTTCTATGCAGACAGTTCGAATAATTAACACAGCATTTTAATACGAAAGCCCCTAATTGTCATCTTTAGTGTTACTTCCATTTAGCGTCAGAAATTTCTATTAACACGAAAAAAATAATAAAGCAAAAAGTATTCTAAGGATAAAAAAATTACGAAAACCTATTATATTTTCACTGATGCATTCAAAAGGCAACAAAAAAAAAAGTTTACTAACTCCACGAAGATTTGAACTTATAACCTCACGAACTCTTAGCTATCGCTCTACAAACTACACTAAGAGTTTTACTGCAGTCAGAATGGCATTGTAACGAGCAATGGTCATACTCCACTTGAGAACCTGTTATACAGTATATAGTGTTTGTGGTACAATATTCACTATTTAAATATTCTGAACGATCTGTCTGTTTTAAATCTCGTATATGAATTATTTTCTCGGAAGATTTTAGCGATTAATAATCGTGTTCCCCATTATAACTACTGGACGAATATACGCAATCTTTTAAACAAAGCCTGGCTGTCCCTAACTCTCACAGAAATACCTGATTCGAACTTAGTCTCTCATAAGCAGGCCACTTTCATTTTGACCCTCTTCACAAATAAATTGCTTCATAAAGAAAGGGCATTAGTCACATTTTTTTCGCAATTGAGTTAACATTGAATTTCCCATCTTGAATGTTCAACACATCATTTTATCAAGAAAAGAAACCAGTCCAACATTTCTTTCATCGTGATATTGTGTTCGGAATGTGAGCATTTTGTAAAGGAAGGGGCATCGGTCTGGACAGTTTTTTTTAATTTCCCACAACTTAGCTAAACTGGACTGATGCCCTTTCTTAATGAAGCAATTCAAATAGTCATAACACACAACACTGCCCCTTTAGTCTAATGACTCACTTTTATAACAGGCGATGCACAGTGAGAACAAAATTTAAATAGTTTACCTAAACAACTCTATAAATTTAGAAACCACGTTACTTCAATACAAGTTTCGTCGTTTATGTCTTTGCTATCATTGTCTTCGAAGTCACCATCACTTTCAGAATTTTTACTCGGTTCATAACTTCTATCATTATTATTGTCAAAAGTTTCATAGATACATAATTTTCTGACTATTTCAGTTCCCATTTCGCACTAAACTTCTTTATCCACATTAAATGTTTCTTCTGTATCTTGGGATGAAATTTCCTCATTAACTATCACGTCACAAGTAGATGTACAAGGTTTTTGAAGTGTGGAAACAGTCTTCTTCCTCTCTGTCGTCTCATATTGCAAATTTCGTGGTTTCTTTTCTTCAACTCTCAATATAATCACATTTACACTTCATCTTTGGAATGTGGCTGCTGAAATATACCCATCATTTGTAAGAAGAGGAAATTCATAGTGGAACATAGTGGAACACGTGTTGTCAGCAAATGGCTGGATACACTATGAAGATTGAATATATTCAAATCTCTTAATGTTGGTATTACTACAAATTTAAGAGTAGGTCCTTTTCTTTTACCTGGCATTAATTTAAACTTCATAACCTCAGATTCATTGTAATCAGATGGTAAAAAATGGTCAGAGCAAATAACTGAATTAGATGTTGAGATGAAGTGTTTTTTCTTGCAAAAGTGCACCCAGGCCGAGTGCCACTTTGGAGAGCAATCTCTTTTAGGAAATGAGTAGAAGAATCTTCTGTCCTTGCCTTTCTATCCAGAAATGTTGGAACATCCACAAACCGCATATTGAGGCACTTTAACGACTGCACAGACTGGGGAAGAAACTCACTATGACATGTACCTCACTGTTTTTTTTTTTTTAATCCAATGCCACCAGGTTGTCTTTTCGACATTTCTGGTCTTCTCTCCTAGCTGTGGCTTAATTGTAACCCACTTCTGGGGTTGGGGCGCCTGGAAGGCGGAGTTACATTACCCCGATGGTGTGATAGGATGATTATGATAATGTAGTGCCAGGAGAGGTCTTAAATCTAAACTTAACCTAAATTCCAGACCATGGACGAACACAGGAATAATGCCATGTACCTTACTGTACACGATCACTTGGCAAAGTGATGTCATACTATTTCTAAGAATTGCTCTCATGTGAAAAAAGTGGCGAGCTGAAAGTAAAAGCTATTGCACTGTTGCTTTGAACGACGAGTACATCGTTTAAAAAAATATATATATTTTTTTGTGTTGTGTTTCCCTTTAAGACTTCCACCCAACATGCAATACTTCGATATCACCCAATGCTTCTCATAGCTTTGCATGACACTGACGAGAATTCCTGCCACGAACTGCAATTGTCATGTATGACCACTATTAAACTTTACTTACATCCATCTTGGAGCACAGCCTCTAGCATACTAATGTTTGCATGTGCTGTTAACTAGCCACCAATGCACACAGATGACATCTGGTGGTGGCATTCCTTAGAGTGTAACACAGGTTTTCAAGCATACATACTGGACTAACCATGTTTCCACTTGTTATAAAGATATAACATGGTTGCCATGACTTACGAAATGACCCACGTATTATTTTTATTATTTTTTATTCACGGGGCCCATACCTTCTTGATTCGTTCCTGTACATGGGCAACTGAAAGGCTGCCTTTGTAATTTTGCTAGTATATTTTACATGCTGCACATTAAGCAACATCAGGCCCACAGCTTTACTTTCCTACCAGAAGTAATTACAGTAGAACCTCGCTAGTCCGAACTAATTGGGGCCAGGCCTGTTCAGATATTGAAATTTCGGATTAAGCGGGGGACAGGAATGTAAGCAGGGAAACCACGCCTTACCCCTTCCCACACTTCACTGTCCACAGCTTTGTTCAGTTTCGAGGTTTATGAAGCATTGGCAGACATTGCCACTTTGTCAATATTATCTGCTCATCGTCAGAAGAAGCTGGCAGATTATATATCATAATAGTATAGAAAACAAGGATTATTTCATTCACAAATGATAAAGTAAGTTGTACTGTATATTATACATTTTGAGTTTCTAAATACTGCAGCATTATTGAGTTTCAGGTCAAATACACTTCCTTTTTCCTTCCTCTTCTATCTCTTTCTTATTATTTTTTTGCATGTTCGGATTATCCGGAATTTTGGATTTGTAGGGTTCGGACTAGCAGGGTTCTACTGTAGTCGCATATTTTCTTGCCCAAAAAAAATTTATTGTTGTATACTGGGTTTGAACCTGTGAACCTCGGATTCAAGGTCTAGTATGATTAATCAGACTATACAGTAGAGGGCGATATCGATTACATTACTTAAGTGTTGGATAATGATGGTCAATGCTGTATATGATATCAATTCCATTTTTTTGTAGGCCTACCTATTTTAATAAAGGCAAAAGCAAGACTTATGGTAGATAAAGATTAATCTGTATGCCAAATTGTAAATTCAGATTAATCATTAATTGTAAATTTAAGACTAAAGACATTAAAATATGTTCACATTAATAAAGTTACAACTGACCTTGCTTAAGTAACTAAGATTCGCCTAGTCTTTCCTACATGTATTCTGTACCTATCAATATATCGTATCTGATGAATTTCAACTGTTAGGAAGGTAAATATTTCTGCATACTGTTACTTTGGCCACAAAATTTGATTTCATATAAGAGAACTTCTATAATTATTTTACGATTACTACATGTAGCAGTGATATGACTCAGTTAAGAGAGAAGTTTTATATAATATTCTTATTGAATTTGGTATTCCCAAGAAACTGGTTCGATTAATTAAAATGTGTCTTAGTGAAACTTACAGCAGAGTCCATATAGGCCAGTTTCTATCTGATGCTTTTCCAATTCACTACGGGCTAAAGCAGAGAGATGCACTATCACCCTTGCTTTTTAACTTCACTCTAGAATATGCCATTTAGAAAGTTCAGGATAACAGACAGGGTTTGGAATTGAACGGGTTACATCAGCTTCTTGTCTATGCAGAAAATCCACAAACGATTAGAGAAAACACGGATATTTTACTTGAAGCAAGTGAAGCGATTGGTTTGGAAGTAAATCCCGAAAAGACAAAGTATATGATTGTCTCGTGACCAGAATATTGTACGAAATGGAAACATAAAAATTGGAGATTTATCCTACGAAGAGGTGGAAAAATTCAAATATCTTGGAGCAACAGTAACAAATATAAATGACACTCGGGAGGAAATTAAACAGAGAATAAATATGGGAAATGCGTGTTATCATTCGGTTGAGAAGCTTTTGTCATCTAATCTGCTGTCAAAAAATCTGAAAGTTAGAATTTATAAAACAGTTATATTACCGGTTGCTCTGTATGGTTGTGAAACTTGGACTCTTACTTTGAGAGAGGTACAGAGATTAAGAGTGTTTGAGAATAAGGTTCTTAGGAAAATATTTGGGGCTAAGAGGGATGAAGTTACAGGAGAATGGAGAAAGTTACACAACGCAGAACTGCACACATCGTATTCTTCACCTGACATAATTAGGAACATTAAATGCAGACGTTTGAGATGGGCAGGGCATGTAGCGCGTATGGGTTAATTCAGAAATGAATTTAGAGTGTTAGTTGGGAGAGGGAATAAGACCTTTGGAGAGGCCGAGACGTAGATGGGAGGATAATATTAAAATTTATTTGAGGAATATGATGGTTGGGACTGGACAGAGACCGATGGCGGGCTTATGTAAGGGTGGCAATGAACCTCCGGGTTTCTTAAAAGCCATTAAGTAAGTAAATAAGTAAGTAGGGGCCTACATGTCGCAGTGATTTTCATAAATTTATTAGAGATTTAAAAGTCATTTTTTTTACATTTTTTATGACCAGGAACTATATGAATATATGATAAGGCTTTGGTGATACGGGGTCCTGGATATTCACTTAACAGAATATAAAAATATTACACTGTAGGATAAACCTATCCAATTTCGTGATACTTTTTTTATTAAAATATCACACGTGATTAACATGAATACTGTTTTAGTGTGTTTCACTACTTATATACTCGTAAAGGTAAATGGTAAAAGGTAAAGGTATCCCTGTAACATGCCATGAAGGCACTTAGGGGCCATGGAGGTAGAGCCCCATGCTTTCCATGACCTCGGCACTAGAATGATGTGGTGTGGTCGGCACCACGCTCTGACCGCCTTTTACCCCCGGGAAAGACCCGGTACTCAATTTTAAGGAGGCTGAGTGAACCTCGGGGCCATTCTGAAAGTTTGGCAACGAGAAAAAATCCTGTTACAACCTAGGATCGAACCCCAGACCTACTTATATACTCATACATTTCTATAATCTGATTTCCAAAGTACCGGTAATGAAATCTTGTTAGTGGAACTGTATTCCTTTTTGGCTTACAGTCAAACCGAATCCACACTCTTGCATGTCCAAGATTACTTTCAAAGCATCAGATCGGAGGCAAAGCATAAAGCAAAATATCTTCCTATTTTCCCAACAGGCACTGTTTGAGGTTCGTTTTCATTATGTTTCACATGGCCCCTGGGAAGCCAAAATTCTTTGACAGCTTTGTACCTAGGTTACTTTTCCACTAACACCTTCCCAAGAGCTTCTTTCAGGCTTTAGGTGTTGTAATTTTGTTTTTTGAAAGCTGTTAATTTAAAGCTGAAATTATATCATGAAGATGAAAATGAAGCCTACGAGAGTGATGGTGACAGTGAAACTCAGTTTGTTGAACATTTTGTGGACAAATAATATGAAATTGGTCATCAACTATTGTATTTTTACTCCTAAATTCATATGATTTGTTTTTAATTGGAGCCATTTTACCTGCAGAAATTCATAAAATCCTAAGAAAGTCACTCATTTTCGTAGGCTTCTTGCTCTTCATTGCACTTGAGAAACCGGTAACAAATGTGATGGATTTATACCTTCGTATATTAACATTAGTTTGCAACTAGAAATAATATAATATTTAGTAGTAGTAGTAGTAGTAGTAGTAGTAGTAGTAGTAGTAGTAGTAGTAGTAGTAGTAGTAGTAGTAGTAAGATAAATTACCTTTGTTTGAGAAAACTGCAGCAGCACAGCCCATTCCCAGACGTTTCGCCCAATTTATTACACCCAAAAACATTTCGCCCACATCATATCGACCGAGTAATAACTTTTTTTTCATCCTATGTGATTTAGCCCAGTGACATATCACCCATTTTTAACAGAAATATTGTCATATGTTTCCTGGAAAACATAGTAAACACACACTACAAACATAGTAAATTTGTTATACAATTTCTAGTCACACACTACAAATGGATCCACGATTAATTGAATCAAGAAGGGGTCGATGGTTATTGGTAAATGAAAATTATATATAGTACCTACATTCTGCGAATAAAAATAAAACAAGAAAATAATGGATATGTGAACAATGGGACATATGTTCGGCAAGGTGCATAACAAATTATGATTACATTCCAATATTATTGTATATAAAACAGGCAATCACGCACATGAAAATAGCAATGTTGCTAGGGAATCAAGAGACATGCTACAGCTCGTCCAAAAGAACTTCCAGCCAATGCTTTTAGTGCATCCACTGCTACTGCAGACGATATCTTAATGAGTTTGCCAGAAAGAACAGCTATATTACGGCGCATAAACAGGTCCCGGTATCAAAATTAAAAACAGACCAGTTATACCACAAAACTTAGAAGAATTAGATGTGTGCTGTCTGTCCGTGCTTCGCTCCTGAATATGGAATGTTTATAATTAGGTTTTAAACAGAGGTCAGAGAACCAACAATGCTGTAGAAAGTTGCCACGCAAGATTTCAGAAGTTCATTTTTGCATTATGCATCATGCAACAATTTGGAAATTCCTTGAGCATATACGTTTGGACTAAAGACAAAATGAAGTGGTGACTGCTCAGTTAGATGGAGGAACACAAACATTAGACATCCTTTAAAAAAGAAATATCTAAGAAATCAAATCCAGCTGAAGACTATTGTTCAGAACTATGAACAGTACAAAACCAATAACGATGTCTTAACATACTTGAAAGCTGTTAGTTTAAAGCTGAAATTATATCATGAAGATGAAAATGAAGCCTACGAGAGTGATGGTGACAGTGAAACTCAGTTTGTTGAAGATTTTGTGGACAAATAATATGAAATTGGTCATTATAATCTAAATTGAAAATGGGATGAAATGTAAATCTGCACATTATAATGTAACATAAAAATTGACTGAAATGTGAAACTGGACATAAAAATGTTTTCAACTACTTTAACAAATTGGGCGAAATGACTACGGGTGTAATAGTGTAGGACAATTAGTAGTTAGGTGAAAATGAGGGTGAGTAAAACCTTGAAAATTTTCACAGTGTTTAAACATTGGATGTCGTCTGCAGAACACACTTGAAAAAATTTCAGTTTGGTAACGGTTACTCTGTAATGGAACTAATTTACACACTTCAGTAATTAACTGAATTACAATAAAACTGTTTCAATTCAATTTATGATAAATGAAATCTGATGCCATTTCTAGGGACGCCCAACATCTGCAGCAAGGTCCTTAGGATTCAGTACTAAACATGATGCTGCAGACCAGATTCCAACATTAGCTCAACTACGGGCATCCACCAGAACTTCTGCAAGAGTGTTCAGTTTAAAAAGAAAAAAACATACGTCCAAAAATAAAGAAGGAATTAATGTTGATGTTACTGGTAACAAAAGAAGTGAAAGTCATAGTGATAGTGAGGATGGTAGTAAGTGTGAGAGTGAAATTGAATGTGGTCAACAAAACAGTGAGCTTAGTGATAAAGATGAAAAAATTGTAACTGTGGAGAGTGAAACATATACAAAAAATATGAACGTCAAATGTGAGTCTTCTGGAGGGTTAGAGGAAGATTCTGAAATTATTGTTCAAAATCCAAAGAAGGGAAGATTAAACATCCGTTATAGTGATATCAATGAAGAAATATATTTATATAATGAAAGTTCAACAAACTTTGACACAAAAAATGCCACGTGTACATCATCAGAGAGTATTAAAGAGAATGGAAATAGTGGAACACCGAAAGCAGGATCTTCTGATATAATTACTCATCTTGAACCACACGATTCTGCACCTTTGTCCTTCCCCTTATTTCCAGAAACTGAAGCAAAACCTGCAGAACAAACACGTTTCCCACCTTTTTTTATTTCTCTTGAATCTCAACTGGCACATAAGGCAGATCGTAAAATCAAACCAGTATTCCCAGAGATTACTTGTGGATATCCTCCCCCATCTGAGAAAGTTAGTGAAATTGAAACAGAACTAGTGGAAGAAAGTAGGACAGAGATACTTCTCCGGCAAGATTTCATGCAGTTGCCATATCCTATACCTACAAGGCCAACTATTAGAGCCGTATTAGGAGGCTACTGGCAACAAGTGAACTACTCTAATAAGCCAACCGTTCTTCAAATAAATGAAGATGTAACGAAAACTGGAGTGAAAGAGACTTACTACACACTTGTCAAGGTATTGTATTTATTTGCATCATAGAATGCCTTTCTTTTCCATATTATTTCTAAGAAGATGTAGATTCAAGTTAATAAATTTTTACAATTTTTAGATAAATGTTCCAGTATGTGTATGTTATTGTTGGCCCAAAGCATAGGCACTTGACAATGAAGTCGAGCCTTATTGCACTTACAAATTATTATCCTGTACAGGTGGGTTGTCAAACAATCATGACTGGTTATCAACCTGAACATCGCAACAGCAGATTTACACAGCTCTTGAGGAATTATCTCGGAGTTAGTCAATAAAACCTTTTGCTCCATCTGGATTTTGTTGTTTTTAGGCAGATTTTTGATTAGTTGTATTACAGAATAAAACGAAAGTCTGTTATTAGATGGTTGTAAAACTTCAAGCCTTTTTAGCGAAAAGTCTGTTCTTTCATTTCTCTTTATATCATAATGGACAGAAATTCACTGTAAACTAATTTATTTTCTGTAGTTTAGTTAGGTACTGGTAACAGATCATTTTCTTACAATTCTCAATTTTAACTTCTTTTGTAGACTGTAGTGAAATTATAACTTGTATGGGTGTCCTTGAATTTGATAATATGAGAGCATCTTGGAATTTAATTAATCTATATTATAGGTTTTCACAAAGATATATAGATAGTAGCAGTAACTTTTCCTTCAAATTCTGTTGTATATTCTCCTACAGAATAGTAAAACGCAAAGAAAAAACATGTTCTCCAGCTTCTCTTGAATGTGATATAAGGGATCCATCTGTATCAATTTATAACCACTCCTCATGTGGGTATCTTGTCTCAACTGTTTTTATGTCAGAGTCTTTAAAACTAGTTTACCTGTTTGAGATTTTTATTTTTGTTTAGTCAACTGTCCGAAGACAGGGTGGAACCTCACAAGTGACACCAATAAGGCATCTCTCGTGAGACAACTAAGCCAGGAGATAATGGGGTAGGATGGCCAGTTTCTTTCCCTCTCCACTGCATACATTGCTGATAGTAACACATTTCACTAATCAGACTTAAGATGTATACAAACAATTGTTCTTACTCTGGCACATATCAAGTGAAATGTACTGCCTGATAATAGCTGTACAGATATGGAAATAAAACTTATTGTATAAGTTTCGCTTACAACACACTGCGCATGTGCAGTAAACAAGAGCCCTTGTATATATGCTACTTGTGGACAGTTATGTGAAATTGTTACCTACACATAGGTGGACTCCCATCAAGACACACTCCTAATTTTAACTCCGTATTTGTACACAGTGCTTTTTTCTGGTAGAATGTGCTGGAACATCTTTTTGTTGTATTTTTCATCATGGAACCGAGAAATATGTTAATAATTATGTTTTTAACATAATTTTTCTTTGAACTCCACTTAGGACTTGAAAGTCCTGAAGTTGGACGAAAAGGAGGTCAAAAACAACAAAATTCTTCTGCACTGGACAGTTACCATCTCCCAGTCCATTATAATATATTGTACACAGAGTTCACCATCTGTTTCTCAGAAGATGTATATAGCAGCTAGAACCTCAATCAGAGGTCCTATATGAATATATTTAATGGATTGTGTTTCATGAATAAAATTTCTTTCCTTTGAGGAATACTCGAGTCTTTTTTTAATTTCCTGTACTAACTTTTCTGTGTTTTTAATCTATCTACTGTTTAGTTATTATTCCAACTATTTCCTTTATATGGCAACTTAATTAATTTCTCACAGTGTATTAGTGCTTGTTCTTTCAGTTTCTCAATTATATTACGAGTATTTGTAAGAATCTGCATAGCAACAATTGGAGTTGTTTTTACTACACCAGTAATAAATTAATCTTAGGGTCTCATTTTGATATAAATTGAGTTCAAGAGTTTTTGGGTTATGTTATCAATACTTTTCCACAATACTGGATTACTGGCTCGACATAGATTTTCTATGTTGTATTGAGAGTTTCTCTTATGCATACCAGTACCCTCTTTTTTTCCTGTCAGTCTTTTTAGACGTGAAAGTCTTACATATATTTTGTATGCTATATTAAGAGCTTCTCTTATGCAAACCCCCTTTTTCCTGCCTGTCTTTTTACAAGTGAAAGTCTTCTTGTTTCCTTCTACATAATATTATCTATGCGGTTTCTCCATGATAGTTTATCATCAAAAAGTAACTCAAAGATATTTTGCTCCATTACTCCTAAACAGGCTTTAATTGTCATATTAATAAAGTTACGTTTACCTCGTTCTTCCTAAGTGAAAAAAATTTTCTATGTCGTTTTATCAGTTCAATAAATTTTCTACACACCATGTTTTTACTTGTGTTAGCGACTTTGGGCAGTAATTTGTAACTGGACATATAGTTTTTTTGGTTTAGAAAACCACATGACTAAATCATCAGCACACAATGCAGTTATCAGTCCAGCCTTTTTTCAGGATTTTGGGGAGGTCATTGATGTAAAAATTGAATAAAGTTGTACTAAGAACTGATCCCTGTGGTAAACCTCTGTGTAACGTCTGTATTGAGAAGTAATATTATTAAATGTGGCACAAAATCGTTGTGTTATGAATTGAAGACTGGACATAAAAAAGGCTGTAAATGCCAATGTCTTTGAAAATTAGTTTAAAAAGTCTATGTCCCTGGCTCAATCCACTGAGAAAAATGATAAGTCCCACTGTAATTTTATTTATGGCTTCTCCCTAGACGCGCAAAATATATAATGTTACATTACTAGTAGCACAAGAAAGCTGTTTCCTAAAGTTTGTCTCTTTGGCACTTACAGTCTTTTTTATGTCCAGTCTTCACAGTCTTTTTTATGTCCAGTCAAACCACCTTTTCCATTAATTTTGCTATTACACTAATAAGCGATAATGATCTATATAACTGGAAATATCTCAAGAGGGTTTGGCCTTTTCCAAAACAGGGATAATAATTGCTTTTCCCAATAAGCTAGTACTGTGTTCTTCCATATTTGGTTGTAAAACGATAATAGTTTTAACCTCTTCTTTACTCCTAAATGTTTTATAAATTCTGGGTGTATATTGTCTGAGACTGGATATTTCCTATCCTTTAGTTTGACTATTGCTATGTTAAGTTCACTGTATCTGAAATTATATCGAAAATTGTATGTTTACTTTATTATCTATGTTTATTCTTTCTTTAGGTTTTTCTCAATCTTTCTTGACAGTATTTACTTCTGCTAATTTAGCTGATTTTTTCTCCAATCTTGAACATCACTTCCAATTTTTTATACTTTCTGCCCTATCACTAGCTGTATTTCGTTCTCTTTTTAATGCTTCTAAATTCTCTGACCAGAATGGTTTGTAATTCCTCACTTTTCCCCTTGGAATACATTTTCTTATTATAGGCTATCTAGTATGATTTTACAATGTATTTACTTTCTAGTGTCTGATTCATCTATAATCATTTTTGACAGTTAATATTCCAGATTTTACTACATTTCTCCCAGTTGGCCTTTGTAAAATTCCATTATCAATCCTTTCTATTTCAAAATCTACAGTGCCTATAACCTACCTAATAATCCCCTTGATCTAACTTTGTTTGATATACAACCTAAAACTATCATAATTGGTGACTTTAACGCCCACTCCCAACTTTGGGGCTACGATAATGTAAACCAACCTGGAAAAATGATCATGGGCCTCCTAAATACTACAACCGCAGAACTTGTCTACAGAAAAGAAGATCCCCCTACTTTCATTCATTATTCTGGTTCTGGTACAAATCCTGACTTATTACTAGTAACATCAGATATCCATCACGAAACCAAGAAAAAAATAATTGAAGACCCTGGATCTGGCCATAGAGTCATCATTGCTTCTATTCATCTCCACCAAAACCGAAGAAAAAAACGCTACAATAACAAAACAACATGGAACTTTAAGAAAGCGAATTGGAAACTATTTACAACAGAACTCGACGAACACCTCAAGGTCAACACACCACTAATGGAAAATACAAACTCAGATAGATTGAACAAATATTTCTGAGAATCCCTTCTTAAAATTGCAAAAAAGCACATTCCACGAGGCAAACCAAAAAAAATACACCCCATTCTGGACAGAAAACCTGAATTTATTGAAACAAGATAGAGATAAAGCAAGAACCAAAGCAGAACATAGCAAAACACCAGAAGATACTCAAGATTGGAGGAAGAAGACTGCCATTCTTAAAAAAAGCAATCATAACAGCAAAAAAGAAATGTTTCAATAAATTTATTGAAAATATTAATTACAGAACCGATAGCGCTAAAACATATAACTTTCTGAAGAATATTTCCAATACACAGGAAAATACTAGCCAACCTATTATTCATAATAACAAAACACTAACAGATAGTAGAGATATAGCAAACGCATTTAATAAACACTACTCAAACTCTCACAGATTACATCCCAATATCAAAAAAACTGACAAATTTATCAAAAGAGAATTACATAAAAATAATAAAAACAATATTATTAGTACAAAACCTGAAATATTTCATCAAAATTTTACTTCCAAAGAATTAACTCTAGCTTTACAAAATTTAAAAACCAAGAAATCTCCTGGCCCCGATAACATTAATTCCGAATTTTTTTAACATCTGGGGGAAAAAGCCAAGTCTGTACTTTTACCGGTATCCATTTTCAATTTATCATGGAACACCTCAGTTCCTGCAGCTTGGAAAAAACAATCATTGTACCATTTCACAAAAAAGGGAAACCTGCTCATGATGTTAATAGTTATCGACTTATAGCATTATTAAGCATGATAGCAAAAACCATGGAGTCCATGATCTCCAACAGATTAACTTGGTATTTAGAATCCCAAAATCTTTTATCACCAAGACAATCCGGCTTTCGACAACTACACTCTACCAATGAACAAGTCATACTCCTCGGCCAAGAAATAAAAGACAGTTTTAACAAGAAAGAAGATACCTTGGCAATATTTATTGACTTTCAGTTAGCATATGACTCTGTTTGGAGAAATAAATTATTACTAAAACTCCAGAAATTAGGTATCTCCAGCAATATGTTCAGATGGATATCAGAATTCCTTAGTCAATGATTCATTGCCACTAAATTCAATAACTCACTTTCTAGTTACAGACAAACATATCGAGGTCTACCTCAGGGCGTTGTCCTCAGCATAACTTTATTCAATATTTATATAAATGACTTACCCTCCCTATTAGAGGAATCAAACATGAAAACAGCACTATTTGCAGATGATATAGTTTTGTGGACTTCCGGATCTTACAGACATAGAGACAAAATTCAAAATTCTGCTCTTAAAGCTCTAAATCAACTACATGAATGGAATACATCAAATTTGATGACACTCAATTTAAGCAAAAGTAACTACCAAATATTTTCACTTGGTAAAAAAGAAAGAGAATTCAATATCCAATACAATGGCCAACATCTTCCTAGGACTTATGAATCCAAATATCTTGGAGTTATTTTCGATAGTAAGTTAACATGGAGCAACCATTTGAAATACATTTCTGAAAAAGCTCGTGAAAGATTCTTCCTTCTAAAAAGACTAGCAGGAAAGAAATGGGGATGCTCTAGGAATACTTTGAACACTACATACAAAATGTTTATACAGCCAGTGCTGACATACTGTGGAGAAATTTTAATTACTTCACCCTTCATAAGCGAAATAGAATATGTTCAAAACCAAGCTCTCAGACTCATTACTGGTGGGATCAAAACAACTCCAATAGATTCTATGAGGTTCCTCACTAATATTAACAGCATCAAAATGACAACAGAAGAAAAAGCACTGATTCAATATGAAAAACTTATTAGATTACCAGGAAACAATTGGCATTCATACAGTCCTCTCTGTAGATTGAAAACTCAAAAAAGTTTCATATCCATTGTTCAAGAATTAAAACAGAAAATCAATATCCCGAATTTAAAAGAAAACCTACAAATTAAACCAAACCCTTTAACTCTATTAAATATGGAATATAATCTAAATTTAACAGAAGAAATACTGAAATCAGAAGTAAACATTGAAATACCAAAACAATTGTCTTTAGAGACAATTAATATTAGATACCCTCCACAAAACTGGCTTCATTTATACACTGACGGTTCCTTGATCTCCAGAGAACAAGGTGCCGGTGCAGGTGTTACGTGCTGTCTCTTCTCACTTTATAGATCTCTTGGGTATGGAACAACAAGTTTTGATGGAGAAATCATTGCAATAAGTGAAAGTCTCAGGAATCTTCTATGCCACATCAGTAAATTTAAAAATGCAGTTATATTGTCAGACTCCAAAGCAGCTATTCTATCAATAGTCTCTAAACACACACCTTCATCTCAAACAGCAGAAGTAACTAAAATGCTCTCTCAATTAATATCACTCAATAAAAGAATTGTATTCCAATGGATACCATCTCATTGTGGAATCCTGGGAAGCGAGAATGTGGATGCTTTAGCAAAGAAGGGCAGCACTGCTACTTACAGACCTGTTACTAAATCTACGTATTACTCTGTGAAGAGATTTATTAAATCTACATACTTAGACTTCAACAAACAAAATTTGATAACACAATCCCAAGGGAAAAAATGGAACTCCCTGCATCAAAATCCACAGTTAATTCCCGATTTACCACGAAAATCGTCTGTAGCAGCATTTAGATTGGCAACAGGCCATGATTGTTTGGCCAAACACCTGCATAGAATTGGAATATATCAGTCCCCTAACTATCCATTGTGCAACTCAAACCAAGAAATGGATTCGGAACACCTCAAAATCTGTGCTTCAGTGGCTGGTCATGATAATATCTTTGTAAAATATTGGAGTGCAAGAGGTCAAATGACTTTATTGTCAAACGCCTGGCATTAGAAAAAACAACAACAATCCTTTCTTAATTTTTTTACTTCATATATATATATATATATATATATATACACGAGGCCTGTCTAAAAAGTATCCGACCTTAAATTTTCCCGCGCAAAGTAGTGATTCTAAGGCGGCGCCACTGTGTGCATGCTTGAATTTTTTCACCGCATTCGCTTGTGCCAGTCACTGGCTGGTGGTCGCCAAGTAAGGTGCTGTTCTAAGTGTTTGTCGGATTTAGTTTTCTCGCAAGATGACTGAAGGAATTGAGCAAAGATACTGCATCAAATTTTGTCAAAAGCTTGGTGATTCTCAAAGTCAAACAATTCGTAAGATTCAGCAGGTGTTTGGGGAAGATGCGATGGGTGTAACACAAATTAAGGAGTGGTTCAACCGATTCAAAGATGGCCGCACATCAGCGGAGAGTGAGCAGCATTGTGGCAGGCCCCAAACTGCTCGGAGTGCAGCTGTTGTTGAGAGGGTGCGAAATTTGGTGATGGCAGATCGTCGTTTGACAGTGCGGGAGATTGCTGAAGAGGTTGGAGTGAGTAAAGATTCTGCACATGCAATTTTGCGTGATGATTTGAACATGAACCGAGTGGCTGCGAAATTCGTGCCTAAGTTGTTGTCCCCAGAACAAAAAGACCTCCGTCGTGACGTTGCACAGGACCTTCTGGACACTGCCAACACTGATCCTGGGTTTCTGAACACCGTGATAACTGGAGATGAGTCATGGGTGTACGGGTATGACCCAGAAACAAAAAGACAGTCGTCACAATGGAAGCATCCCGAGTCTCCAAGGCCGAAGAAAGCGCGGCAGGTGCGAAGCAAAATCAAGGTGATGCTGACTGTTTTCTTTGATGTCCGTGGAATTGTGCATCACAAATACGCACCGGAAGGACAAACGGTGACAAAGGAGTACTATCACGATATTCTCCGGCGACTCCGTGATGCAGTTCAGCGCAAAAGACCAGACATGTGGACGGCGAACAACTGGCACTTGCATCACGACAACGCCCCCGCACATTCATCCCAATTGATCCACACTTTCTTGGCCAAACATGGAATTAAACCGTTCGCCAACCTCCCTACTCTCCAGACCTGGCTCCTTGCGACTTCTGGTTGTTTCCAAAATTGAAGACACCACTGAAAGGATCCCGTTTTGAGAGTAGAGTAGAGATAATGCGGAACGCGACGACGGAGCTGAACACCATTCCAAAAGAAGACTTCCAGAGGTGTTTCCGGCAGTGGAAGGATCGGTGGGCTAAGTGTGTGCAAGCACAAGGGGCCTACTTTGAAGGGGATTAGGGTCCCAACCCCGTCAGGTATTTGAAATATTTTTTCTGGCTAAAGGTCGGATACTTTTTAGACAGGCCTCGTATGTTTCTGTGTCTGAATAGCACTGATAATACGTCTGTGTTCAGCTCCAAAGTTTTCCAGTACCTTCTTACTAATATTTTGAAACATGTCTGCTGTCACCATTAGTAGATCAGGATTGGTACTTGATCCATATGATGTATAAAGGAGGGATGATCATCTTCATTATATATAAGTTCCAAAATCGTGGTGTTTAAAAGGTCCTATATTTTTCAGCTAGACTGAATTTGCTGTATTCCCATCTTTTAGGATGAGAACTGAAATCTCCCATACCGTAATAATAGTTTTTTGTTCCATTTTTCATGAATCAAGGTTTGAGGTATTGTTTGTTGGATTGTAAGCACTGTAGATTTTGTAGTGTTGCTTGTTCTGCCAGACTTCAATTTTGACTATTTATATTTTATCATCACCCTCCACTTTCTTTATATATTATGCAAATAGAAACATAACAAGAGTATAATACCTTTATAATAATTCATAGAGTGAAGACTATAGACGTTTTATTATTAAAGTCATATCTAAATTTAGTTAAGTAGCTTATTTTTAATATTTAAAGCTCATCTCAAGGACAGAATTGCTCAAGTAACAGTCATATAACATTTTTCCATTTTCGTTTTACCTTAATAATACTTTATAATTTCAGAAAATTCTTTCTGAGATGGCAAAGAATGGTAATCCACTTGCTTGCTTACCAAAAGTACATATGCTACCACAGATCAGGCAACTTGTACATGAAAGAACAAATTTTAAGCTTACGAGAAAATTTAAAGGTAATGTATATCAATAATACTAGCACAATGCAAGATCATTCCCCTTACAGTATAATACAAGATTTAGTTTGTCTAATTTGTTTATATACGCAATTTAATAAAATTATGTCAGACAAAAGGAGATAGAATTCACAAATTATTAAATCCATAAAAACCATAAGTCAGCATTTAAGTTGTCCAAAGATATATGTAATGTTAATAAAAGCATTTGAAAATATGATCTAACACACAGAAATGTTATCATAATAATTTTACTTTTTTGGGTATAACTGAAACTTCTATTTTGTG
Organism: Periplaneta americana; assembly: GCF_040183065.1. Lineage (NCBI taxonomy): Eukaryota > Metazoa > Arthropoda > Insecta > Blattodea > Blattidae > Periplaneta > Periplaneta americana. Next base: position 70,345,502 of record NC_091130.1, on the reverse strand, counting down.
ACAGAGAAACTCATGCTGCAAAGTTATCAACAATGGAATGAAACAATTGAAAATCCAAGAAGAGTTCCCATCATTCCATTGAAGATTGACAAGGAAAGGATGATAACATGGGAGAGTATAAGGCGATTTAAAAAACTGGTATCTATTAATTTACTCTTACCAAACCAATGTCATTCCTGCTGCAAGTCACCCTCGGTAGTGTAGTTGGTATAACGCTGGCCTTCTATGCTCGAGGTTGCAGGTTCGATCCCGGCCAAAGTCAATGGCATTTAAGTGTGTTTAAATGCGACAGACTCATGTCAGTAGATTTACTGGCATGTAAAAGAACTCCTGCAGGACAAAATTCCAGCACATCGGTGACAATGATATAACCTCTGCAGTTGCGAGCATCGTTAAATAAGCAATAATTTAATTTTCCTGTTGCAACACACTTCACAGAATAGTACAGTTATACGAAAGTCATAACACTTTCCAAAATCACTGAAATTCTGATACAAAGTAAGGTTTACATACAAACAAAAACGTCATTTAATTTACAAAAAAAAAAAAAAAAAAAAAAATATGAGAATTTAAACAGTATTAACGACCATTAGAGATTAGGAACTATTTGAAATCTACAAGATCATATCAATTTCAGTGTTTTTACATCTTATTTTTAATTAATTACTGGTTTAAGTGAAAAACTCCTTTTTATAATTGGTTATTTAACAATACTGTATCAAACATGATGTTATCTAGTGTTTGTGAAATTATTATATTTTGACACTATTCGCAAAGAAAGGATTTCCTTTTTAACTCTGTCCCTAATTATTATTATTTTTTTGTTAAGCACTTAAAACGATAAGTATTTTTGATGGGAGAACTTTCTTTGTTGCATGAACTGAAAGGAAGTTGTTAGGTTATCTTAATGGTTTGTTTGTCAGTTTGCTACAGATACAGTAAATTTAAAATGGACTGTCCCTTCTTAAAAAGACTTCACTCCTGAGGATGCTGCTAAAGCATTCATATTAATTGATGGACAGTTTCCATAATCCTCCTCATACACTTGGTGTCTATCAGGCTGTGCAATGGTTTCGGGAACATCAGACTTATTGCAGAAGATCAGGTTCAAATCGTGGTAGAACTTCAATGGCAGACAATAAGTATATTCAGCTACAAACTTTGCAGGATCGACATATGATGACAGTTGGTTCGCAAAATCGTTTCCAACAAATGTAGGAAGTCAATGTAAGTGAACAAACAGTAAGATGAAGGCCCAAAGACCTGCTATAGGTCCACAAATGACAAAACAACATAGTATTACTTGACTCGGATTTACACATGAACATGTAGGATAGACACTGACACAGTGGGACAATTTGTTGTCCACTGAAGAATTAAGATTCTGTTCAATATTGCCAGATGGGAGGAAGTTTCAACTCAGGTGAACTATTTTCACTGTGGCACACAACTGGATATGATAGCCTTCAATAAAGGTTCAATTATGATGTGGGCCTAAATCCGGCACTGAAATTGAATGCTCTTTCATATTTAAGTATAAAGATATAGGAGTGCTATTTGAAATTTCAAAGTGGGAGTGACTGGGGGTGAAATCTAAAATGCAATTAAGCCTGGTTTCAGACTTCTCCCTCAATATATAAATTGACGTGCTTTTGTTCAAATTGAATTAGATTTAAATAATTATTTAGACTAGGTGGTTTTGAAATGAAAGCCCAGTATAAGGATGCGTTGTATTAATGGATAAAAAAAGGGCGAAATAATAAAGGTTAGAGGCATTTATAACTCTGAGACCGAATATTAAGATAAATAAAAGTGACTAATAAAATTACAATGGCACAGCCAGAATTTGATTCTGGGAGGAAAGGGGGAAGTTGAAAATAAAAAAAAACTGGACTATAATATTTAACTGTGACAAAACTTTTAATGTGTCATTACTTATAATTAGGCCCTACACTTTGAATGAAACAGAATTTCTTTTCGGACTAAATAGCTCTCCAGCTAAAGCAAAGAGAAATCCATCTGCTGTTGAGTCCACACGGACACAAATGCAGGCCTATATCTAATATCATGTACCGGTATATGTGCTATTTCCATAATTTTCAGGAGAGACATAAAACAGTTTATTATTTATACTTTCTATTTGAACCACTGAAAAGCACAATAATCAGCAAGAATAGTACTGATTACTGTGCTTTTCAGTGGTTCATATTTTATTTTTATTTATTTATTTTATTTATTTATTTAATAATAACATATACATAAAAACGTTACATTAAAATACCCCGAAAGAGCAAAGCTCGTGTTCGGGGACAGTTCCGTTACATAGATACACATACTTTGTAGACAAAATACTTAAGAAAAAAGCTCACATAAAGATTGTAATAAAATTAGTAAATAATAATACTAATAATAACTGAGTGAAAAAAGAGACGATGTTTAGATTGATGGATTAATATTAAATTATTATTAGTAGTATAATTAGTGCAGGTCATGTTGACATAGTAACCAAGATAAAATAGAAAAATACACTTAGGATAGAAATAAACTTGTTTTACAATACATGGTACATAATATATATACAGGGAAGTCTGTCATATAAATTTTTTAATTCTGGATCTGAAAATTTCATTGCTTAAAGTAGTCAATTCTGGATGAAATTTTATTATCGAATTATATAGCCGTGGACCATAATTTGTACTGTGTAGTAAAGCAGCAGATGTGAAATATTTAGAAAGAATATAGAATATAGATAGAATGTTTAAATAATAAACAGTTTTATGTCTCCTGAAAATTCTGGAAAAGTCATAAATGTGATATTAGATCTAGGGCATTGATATGCTTTCTCGGTAACAATGCAGTTATGCACATGCGCAATTTGTTATCACAGCATGCCATTACCATAAAATAAAAACTTTTGATTTTATTTTTCACGCCATGTATTGCTTATTGTGCTCATGCATAAACAGGAAATGTAGATTTTTCCTCACTGCAGTTCATTTCATCACATTTTACCATTAGGACACAGGTTTCATTTTATCACATTTCTCCTTTTAATGTAAGCATGTTCTGAACTTAATGTACTTGCTTTGGGAAAGCTGTATGGTGCACTCTACTATAGCCTTTCTCGTAGGCAAAAAGTGTCTTTATTTAATCTAAGTGGATTGTATAGGTAGCCCATTTGCTTTTTTTTTGTATAATAGTTAGGGAATTAATGTAGCTTCAATATAGGCCCAAAGCCTTTTAGGGAATTTATTTAAAAAAAATGCTCTTTTATAATTCTAATTAAGTATGTATTTTACCATGTTAAGACTTTATAAACATAGACTTTGAAATAATAAAAAGTAACAGGGGACAAGACATGGAAGTTTACAGTGAAACCTATCATGAGAAAAAGGAACTTTCAAATGTTGATGAAACAGGTGATTTATAAGCAAAACCCTTAAAGTTGATAAGAGGCGCAATTAAAGAAAAATAACTTTTGAAATTATTTTTTTTTTTTCTGAAACTGATCTGTTTAGGCAAACAGTTTATAGGAAACTTAGTAAAATGCTTTCTCCTGTTGCTTCTTCCATCGAATAAGGCCTATAATATGCTTCTGCCAAAACTACAATAGACTGTCTTAACTTGTAAAACAAATCTAACGTCTCTCTTGAATAATGAATGCATCATTGATTTGGCTTACAGTACTTTTTATTATGCTCCCAACTATTTCTGTCAACTGTACACCACACATTCGTATGTTAATGCTTCCAATAATCCTGTGGTTACTTGTTTTTTTGTCAAATGCTAATACTTGTCTTGAACTTTAACTTATAAGATGAAGAAATAACTAAAAAAAAAACCAGTGTGGTAGATTAGGAATATTACATTGAAGAGAATAGAACCACTAGACTTCAGATCCGGAGCTGCTTTCAGGTTTGGGTTAGATTCCAGTTTGGACTGATTACCTTGTTGGGTTTTTTCTCGAGATTTTCCCCACTGCCAAGTGATCTATTGCGAATCTTCGGCCTCACTTTATCTCCAATGTAGCCCCCGTGATCTCCAGATTTCAATCCGGCCGACTTTTGGTTGTGGGGTTACCTTAAAGAACGAGTTTTCCTGACACATCCAACAACCCTACTGCAACTGAAAGATGCCATCTCGCAAGAAATTTCCACTATTCCAAGACATCTGCAAAATGCTGTGCATGGTGTCGCAGACAGAATGCTGTACATTGAACAAGAGAATGGTGGACATCTTCCCAATGTTTTGTAAACCCATTGTTTGCCCAACACTGTGATGTTTTTGTTTTTTCCCCTATCTCAAATATTATAATATTTACAGCAGTTTAATGTTTGAACTGACTTTTGAAATACCCTATATTTTACTCGATATTCATGTAAAATACATAACTCACATACCAGTGGTCGACAACAAGTCAATTGCTCGATCATAGATCTATTTTAAATTGCTCAAGGAGAAATTTCAGTCATCAGATTTTTGGGTATTCCAAATAATAACTACTGGGTTGTGATTATTGCAGCACAAGATTAACAGATGAACATTTACTGAAGTACACTACTCCTTTCCCCCTGAGTGGCCGAGTCCATTCTTGTGCACAATTCTGGCAGTATACATCATTTTGCACATTACTCTTCCTTGTTTTGTGGCTGTTTTTGACTTTATGACTTTGTGAGTGCTATCATTTGGCCTACGGATGTCAGATTTATTTCAAGCTAATGTTTGCCTGCAGCTGTGCCATTTTGTATGTTACTCTTTGTTTTGTGGCTGGTTTTGACTTTGTTACTGTCATCATTAGGCCTACGTGTGTCTGATTTATTTTGAGGAATCTGTGAATAATAAATTGAATCGACTGAAAAGTAAAAAACTTATTTCCATTCTGAGTGATTACTTTTATTAAGCAAAGTAAAAGATAAATGTGATGTTGTGCAATGCCAGCATCACTGTTAAAAAGAAAGGTAATGTGAAAGAACATTTTAACACAA